>NW_028327296.1:132100-137100 GCF_031878675.1 Megascapheus bottae | reverse complement strand
GGTTAGTGTTATGGTTAGGGTAAGTGTAAGGTTTAGGGTTAGGATTTGGGTTAGGGTAAAGGTAGGGGTAATTGTTAGGGTTAGGGTTAGGTTTAGGGTAAGGGTAAGGGTTAGGGTTAAGGTTAGGGTTAGGGTTAGGTTTAGGGTTAGGGTTATGGTTAGGGTTAGGTAAGGGTAAGGTTTAGGGTTAGGTTTAGTGCTAGGGTTAGGGTAAGAGTAAGGGTTAGGTTTAGGGTTAGGGTTAGGTTTAGGGTTAGTTTTAGGGTTAGGGTTTGTGTAAGGATAAGGGTTAGGGTTAGGGTTAGGGTTGGGGTAAGGGTAAGTGTTAGGTTTAGGATTAGGGTTAGGTTAAGAATATTGTTAGGGTTGGGGTTTGGATATTGATAAGGTTTTGGGTTAGGGTTAGGGTTAAGGTTAAGGTCAGGGTTAGGGTGAGGGTAAGGGTATGGGTTAGGGTTAGGTTTAGGGTTAGTGTTAGGGTAAGGGTTAGGGTTAGGTTTAGGGTTAGGGTAAGGGTAAGGGTTAGGGTTAGGGTTAGGATTAGGTTTAGGGTTGGGGTTAAGGTTAGGGTTAGGGTTAGGGTAAGGGTAAGGGTTAGGGTTAGGTTTAGGGTTAGGGTAAGTGTTAGGGTTAGGGTTAGGGTTAGGGTTACTGTTAGGGTAAAAGTTAGGGTAAGGTTATGTGTTAGAGTTAGGGTTAGTTTTAGGGTTAGGGTTAGGGTTAGCGTTATGGTGAGGGTAAGTGTTAGGGTTAGGGTTAGGGTTAAGATAAATGTAAGGGTTAGGGTTAGGGTTAGGGTTAGATTTACGGTAAGGGTTAGGGTTAGGTTTAGGGTAAGGGGTAGGGTTAGGGTTAGGGTTAGGGTTAGGGTAAGGGTAAGGTTTAGGGTTAGGGTTAGGGTTAGGGTAAGGGTAAGTGTTAGTGTTAGGGTTAGGTTTAGGATAAGGGTAAGGATTAGGGTTAGGTTTAGGATTAGGGTTAGAGGTTAGGGTTAGGGTTAGGGTTAGGGTGAGGGTTAGGTTTAGGGTTAGGGTTAGGGTAAGGGTAAGGATTAGCTTTAGGGTTAGGGTTAGTGTTAGTGTTAGGTAGGTATAGGGTTAGGGTAAGAGCAAGGGTTAGGGTTAGGGTAAGGGTAAGGTTTAGGGTTAGGGTTAGGATTAAGTTTAGGGTTGGGGTTAAGGTTAGGGTTAGGCTTAGGGTAATGGTAAGTGTTAGTGTTAGGGTTAGGGTTAGGTTAAGGTTAAGGGTTCGGGTTAGGGTTAGGTTTAGTTTTTGGTTAAGGGTTAGGGTTAGGGTTAGGGTTAGGTTTAGGTTAAGGGTTACGGTTAGGGGTTAGGTTTAGGTTTAGGGTTAAGGTAAGGGTTAGGTTTAGGGTTAGGGTTAGGGTAAGGGTTAGGTTTAGGGTTAGGGTTAAGTTTAGTGTTAGGGTTAGGGTTAGCGTTAGGGTAAGGGTAAGGGTTAGGGTTAGGGTTAGGGTTAAGTTAAAGGTAAGGGTTAAGGTTAGGGGTAGGATTAGGGTTATGGTTAAGGTTAGGGTTAGGGTTAGGCTAAGGGTAAGGGATAGGGTTAGTGTTAGGTTTAGGATTAGGGTTAGGGTTAGGGGTAGGGTTAGGGTAAGGGTAAGGGTTAGGTTTAAGTGTAGGGTTAAGGTAAAGGTAAGGGTTACGGTTAGGTTTAGGGTTAGATTTAGTTTAAGGGTTAGGGTTAGGTTTAGGGTAAGGGTTAGGGTTAGCGTTATGGTGAGGGTACGGGTTAGGGTTAGGGTTAGGGTTAAGATAAATGTAAGGATTCTGGTTAGGGTTAGGGTTAGGTTTAGGGTAAGGTTTAGGGTTAGGTTTAGGGTAAGGGTTAGGGTTAGGGTTAGGGTTAGGGTTAGGGTCAGGTTAAGGGTAAGGTTTAGGGTTAGGGTTAGGGTAAGGGTAACTGTTAGTGTTAGGGTTAGGTTTAGGATAAGGGTAAGGATTAGGGTTAGGTTTAGGATTAGGGTTAGAGGTTAGGGTTAGGGTTAGGTTTAGGGTGAGGGTTAGGTTTAGGGTTAGGGTTAGGGTTAGGGTAAGTGTAAGGATTAGCTTTAGGGTTAGGGTTAGTGTTAGTGTTAGGTAGGTATAGGGTTAGGGTAAGAGCAAGGGTTAGGGTTAGGGTAAGGGTAAGGTTTAGGGTTAGGGTTAGGATTAGGTTTAGGGTTGGGGTTAAGGTTAGGGTACATTTAAGGGTTAGAGTTAAGTTAAGGGTAAGGGTTTGGTTTAGGGTTAGGGTTAGGGTAAGGGTTAGGGTAGGGGTTAGGGTAAGGGTAAGTGTTAGCGTTAGGGTAGGGGTTAGGGTAAGGGTAAGTTTTAGGGTTAGGGTTAGGGTTAGGATAAGTGTAAGGGTTAGGATTAGGGTTAGGGTAAGGGTAAGGGTTAGGTTTAGGGTTAGGGTTAGGGTTAAGGTTAGGGTTAGGGTTAGGGTTTGGGTTAGGGTAAGAGTTATTGTTAGGGTTAGGGTTAGGATTAGTGTTAGGTTTAGGGTAAGGGTTAGATTAAGGGTAAGCGTTAGGGTTAAGGTTAGGGTTAGGGTAAGTTTAGGGTTAGGGTTAGGGTTAGGGTATGGGTAAGGGTTAGGGTTAGGGTTAGGGTTAGGTTTAGGGTTAGGGTTAGTGTAAGGGTTAGGTTTAGGGTTAGGGTTATGGTTAATGTTAGGGTTAGGGTAAGGGTTAGGGTTAGGGTAAGTGTTAGAGTTAGGTTTGGGTTAGGGTTAGGGTTAGGGTAAGGGTAAGGGTTAGAGTTAAGGTTAGGGTTAGGGTTAGGGTTAGGATTAAGGTTAGGGTTAGGATAAGGGTAAGGGTAAGGGTTAGGGTTAGGTTTATATGTAGGGTTAGGGTAAGGGTAAGGGTTAGGGTTAGGGTTAGGATTAGGTTTAGGGTTAGGGTTAGGGTAAGAGTTAGGGTTAGGGTTAGGGTTCGGTATCGGGTAAGGGTCAGGGTTAGGGTTAGGATTAGCGTTAGGTTTAGGGTAATGGTTAGGGTTAGGGTTAGGGTTAGGGTTCGGTTTAGGGTTAGGGTTAGGGTAAGGGTTAGGGTTAGGGTAGGGATTAGGGTAAGGGTAAGTGTTAGGGTTAGTGTTAGGGTAAGGATAAGAGTAAGGGTTAGGGCTAGGGTTAGGTTCAGGCTTAGGATTAGGTTTAGGGTTAGGGTTAGGGTAAGGGTAAGGGTTAGGGTTAGGGTTAGGGTTAGGGTTAGGTTTAGGGTTAGCGTAAGGGTAAGGATTAGGGTTAGGGTTAGGGTTAGTGTTATTTTTAGGGTTACGGTTAGGGTTAGGTTTAGGGTTAGGGTTAGGTTAAGGGTTAGGTTTAGTTTTAGGATTAGGGTAAGGGTAAGGGTTAGGTTTAGGGTTAGGGTTAGGTTTAGGGCTAGGGTTAGGGTAAGTGTAAGGTTTAGGTTTATGGTTAGGGGTTAGGGATAGGGTTAGGGTTAGGGTTAGGGTAAGGATTAGGGGTAGGGTTAGGGTTAGGGTAAGGGTTAGTGGTAGGGTTAGGTTTAGTGTTAGGTTTAGGGTTAGGGTTAGGTTTAGGGTTAGGGTTAGGTTAAGGGTAAGGTTTAGGGTTAGGGTTAGGGTTAGGTTTAGTGTTAGGGTTAGGGTACGGGTTAGGGTAGTGTTAGGGTTAGTGTTAGCGTTAGGTTTAGGGTTAGGGTTTGGGTTAGGGTTAGGGTTAGTGTTAGGGTAAGGGTTAGTTTTGGGGTTAGCATTAAGTTTAGGGTCAGGGTTAGGGTAAGAGTAAGAGTAAGGGTTAGAAATGGGTTAGGGTAAGGGTTAGGGTTAGGGTTAGGGTTAGGGTTAGGATAAGGGTAAGCGTTAGTGTTAGGGATAGGTTTAGGTTTAGGGAAAGGGTTAGGGTTAGGTTTAGGGTAAGGGTAAGTTTTAGGGTTATGGTTAGGGTTAGGATTAGTGTTAGGTTTCAGGTTAGGGTTAGGGTTAGGTTTAGGGAACGGGTTAGGGTTCGGTTTAGGGTTAATGTTAGGTTTAGGATTAGGGTAAGGGTAAGGGTTAGGGTTAGGGTAAGGTTTAGTGTTAGGGTTAGGTTTAGAGTTAGGGTAAGTGTAAGTGTTAGTGTTAAGGTTAGGGTTAGGGTTAGTGTTAGGATAAGGGTAAGGGTTAGGGTTAGGGTTAGGGTTCGGGGTTAGGATTAGGGTTAGGGTTAGGGTTAGAGTTAGGTGTAGGGTTAGGGTTAGGGTAAGGGTAAGGGTTAGGTTTAGGGTTAGGGTTAGTGTTAGGTTTAGAGTTAGGGTTAGGGTAAGGGTAAGGGTTAGGGATAGGGTTAGGTTTAGGGTTAAGGTTAGGGTTAGGGTTAGGATTATGTTTAGGTTTAGCGTTAGGGTTAGGGTTAGGGTTAGAGTTGGGTTAGGTTTAGGATAAGGGTAAAGGTACGGTTAGGGTTAGGGTTAAGGATAGGGTTATGGTTATATTTAGGGTAAGGGTAAGGGTTAGGGTTAGGGTTAGGGTTAGAGTTAAGGTTAGGGTTAGGGTTAGGGTTAGGGTTAGAGTAAGGGTTAGGGTTAGGTTAGGGTAAGGGTAAGGTTTAGGGTTGGGGTTAGGGTTAGAGTTAAGGTTAGGGTTAGGGTTATGGTTAGAGTAAGGGTTAGGGTTAGGGTTAGGGTTAGGGTAAGGGTAAGGGTTAGGTTAGGGTTAGGGTTAGGGTTAGGGTGAGTTTTAGTGTTAGGTTTAGGCTTAGCATTAAGGTTAGGGTTAGGGTAAGGGGAAGTGTTATGGTTAGGGTTCGGGTTAAGGTTAGGATTAGGGTTAGGGTAAGGGTAAGGGTTAGGGTTAGGGTTAGGGTTAAGATAAGGGTTAGGGTTAGGGTTAGGGTTAGGATTAGGGTAAGGTTATGGTTTAGGGTTAAGGTTAGGGTCAGGGTAGGATTAGGGTTAGGGTTTGGGTAAGAGTTAGGGTAGGTTTAGGGTTAGGGTTAGGGTAAGGGTAAGGGTTAGGTTTAGGGTTAGGGTTACGTTTAGGGTTAGGGTTAGG
>NW_028327296.1:127100-129600 GCF_031878675.1 Megascapheus bottae | reverse complement strand
TAGGGTTCGGTTTAGGGTTAATGTTAGGTTTAGGATTAGGGTAAGGGTAAGGGTTAGGGTTAGGGTAAGGTTTAGTGTTAGGGTTAGGTTTAGAGTTAGGGTAAGTGTAAGTGTTAGTGTTAAGGTTAGGGTTAGGGTTAGTGTTAGGATAAGGGTAAGGGTTAGGGTTAGGGTTAGGGTTCGGGGTTAGGATTAGGGTTAGGGTTAGGGTTAGAGTTAGGTGTAGGGTTAGGGTTAGGGTAAGGGTAAGGGTTAGGTTTAGGGTTAGGGTTAGTGTTAGGTTTAGAGTTAGGGTTAGGGTAAGGGTAAGGGTTAGGGATAGGGTTAGGTTTAGGGTTAAGGTTAGGGTTAGGGTTAGGATTATGTTTAGGTTTAGCGTTAGGGTTAGGGTTAGGGTTAGAGTTGGGTTAGGTTTAGGATAAGGGTAAAGGTAAGGTTAGGGTTAGGGTTAAGGATAGGGTTATGGTTATATTTAGGGTAAGGGTAAGGGTTAGGGTTAGGGTTAGGGTTAGAGTTAAGGTTAGGGTTAGGGTTAGGGTTAGGGTTAGGGTAAGGGTTAAGGTTAGGGTTAGGGTAGGGGTTATGGTAAGAGTAAGTGTTAGGGTTAGGGTTAGGATAAGTGTAAGGGTTAGGGTTAGGGTTAGGGATAGGGTTAGGGGTAAAGATAGGGTTAGGGTTAGGTTTAGGGTTAGGGTTAGGGTACGGGTAACGGTTAGGGTTAGGGTTAGGGTTAGTGTTAGGTTTAGGTTTAGGTTTAGGGTTTGGTTTAGCGTTAGGGTTAGGGTAAGAGTAAGTTTTAGGGTTAGGGGTAGGATTAGGTTTAGGGTTAGGGTTAATGTAAGGGTAAGGGTTAGGGTTAGGGTTAGTGTTAGAGTTAGGGTTAGGGTTAGGGTTAGGGTTAGGGTTAGGGTTAGGATAAGGGTAAGGTTTAGGGTTATGGTTAGGGGTTAGGGTTTGGGTTAGGGTTAGGGTAAGGATTAGGGGTAGGGTTAGGTTTAGGGTAAGGGTTAGTGTTAGGGTTAGGTTTAGTGTTAGGTTTAGGGTTAGGGTTAGGTTTAGGGTTAGGGTTAGGTTAAGGGTAAGGTTTAGGGTTAGGGTTAGGGTTAGGTTTAGTGTTAGAGTTAGGGTACGGGTAAGGGTTAGGGTTAGGGTTAGTGTTAGGGTTAGGGTTAGGGTTAGGGTTTGGGTTACGGTTAGGTTTATGGTTAGGGTTAGGGTAAGAGTAAGTGTTAGGGTTAGGGTTAGGGTTAGCGAAAGGGTAAGGGTTAGGGTTAGGTTTAGGGTTAGTGTAAGGATTAGGGTTAGGGTTAGTGTTAGGGTAAGGTTTAGTTTTAGGGTTACCATTAAGTTTAGGGTCAGGGTTAGGGTAAGAGTAAGAGTAAGGGTTAGAATTAGGGTTAGGGTAAGAGTTAGGGTTATGGTTAGTGTTAGGGTTAGGATAAGGGTAAGTGTTAGGGTTAGGGTTAGTGTTAGGGTTAGGATAAGGGTAAGCGTTAGTGTTAGGGATAGGGTTAGGTTTAGGGAAAGGGTTAGGGTTAGGTTTAGGGTAAGGGTACGTTTTAGGGTTAGGGTTAGGGTAAGGGTAAGGGTAAGGGTTAGGTTTAGGGTTAGGGTTACGTTTAGGGTTAGGGTTAGGGTTAGGGTAAGGATAAGGGTTAGTGGTAAGGTTAGGGTTAGGGTTAGGTTACGGTTAGAGTTAAGGTTAGATTTAGGGTGACGGTAAGGGTAAGGGTTAGGGTTAGGTTTAGTGTTAGGGTTAGGGTAAGGGTAAGAGTTAGGGTTAGGTTTAGGGTTAGGTTTAGGGTTAGGTTTAGGGTAAGGGTAAGAGATATGGTTAATGTTAGGGTTAGGGTTAGGTTTGGGTTAGGGTTAGGGTAAGGGTAAGGGTTAGGGTTAAGGTTAGGGTTAGGGTTAGGGTTAGGGTATGGGTAAGTTTTAGGGTTAGGGTTAGGGTTAATGTTAGGTTGAGGTTAAGGGTAAGGGGTATGGTTAGGTTTATGGGTAGGGTTAGGGTAAGGGTAAGGTTTCGGGTTAGGGTTAGGGTTATGTTTACGATTAGGGTAAGGGTAAGGGTTAGGGTTAGAGTTAGGGTTAGGGTAAGGGTTAGGGTTAGTGTTAGGGTCAGGTTTCGGGTAAGGGTAAGTTTTAGGGTTAGGGTTAGTGTTAGGGTTAGGTTTAGGGTAAGGGAAAGGGTTAGGGTTAGGGTTAGGGTTTGAGTTAGGTATAGGTTTAGGTTAAGAGGAAGGTTTAGGGTTAGGCTTAGGGTTAGGGTAAGGGTTAGGGTTAGGGTTATGGTTACCGTAGGGGTTAGGGTAAGGGTAAGTGTTAGGGTTCGGTTTAGGATAAGTGTAAGAGTTAGGGTTAGGGTTACAGTTAGGTTTAGGTTTAGTGTTAGGGTAAGGGTTAGGGTTAGGGTTAGGGTTAGTGTTAGGGTTAAGGTTGGGGTTAGGGTTAGGGTTTGGGTTAGGGTGTGCTTTAGGGTTAGGGTGTGGTTTAGGGT
>NW_028327296.1:114600-122100 GCF_031878675.1 Megascapheus bottae | reverse complement strand
GTTAGGGTTAGGGTTAGGTTTAGGTTTCGGTAAGGGTTAGGGTTAGGTTTAGGGTAAGGTAAGTTTTAAGGTTAGGGTTAGGGTTAGGGTTAGGTTTAGGTTAAGGGAAAGGGTTAGGGTTAGGGTTAGGTTAGGGTTAGGGTTAGATTTCAGGTTAGGTTAGGGTTAGGGTAAGGGTAAGTGTTAGGGTTAGGGTTAGGTTTAGGATAAGTGTAAGGGTTAGGGTTAGGGTTAGGGTTAGGTTTGGGGTAAGGGTTACGTAAGGGTAAGGGTTAGGGTTAGGATTAGTGTTAGGTTTAGGTTGGGTTAATGTTAGGTTTAGGGTTAGGGTTAGGGTAAGGGTAAGTTTTAGGTTTAGGGTTAGGGTTAGGTTTAGGGTTAGGGTTAGGGTAAGGGTAAGGGTAAGGGTAAGGGGTAGGGTTAGGGTTAGTGTTAGGGTTAAGGTTAGTGTTAGGGTAAGAGTAACAGTTTGGGTTAGAGTTTGGGTTTGGGTAAGGTAAGGTAAGGTTAGGTTAGGGTTAGGGTAAGGGTAAGGATTAGGGTTAGGGTTAGGCCAGGTTATTGTTAGGGTAAGGGTTAATGTTAGTGATAGGGTTAGGGTTAGGGTTAGGGTTAGGTTTAGGTTAAGCGTAAGGGTTATGGTTACGTTTAGGTTTAGGCTTAGGGTAAGGGTAAGGGTTAGGTTTAGGTTAGGGTTAGGTTAAGGGTTAGGGTTAGGGTAAGGATAAGTGTTAGGGTTAAGGTTAGGGTTAGTGTTAGCGTTAAGGTTAGGGTTAGGGTTAGCGTTAGGGTAAGGGTAAGGGTTACGGTTAGGGTTAAGGTCAAGAAAAGGGTAAGGGTTATGGTTAGGGCTAGGGTTATGGTTAGGGTAAGGTTTAGGGTTAGGTTAGGGTTAGGGTAAGGTTAAGTGTTAGGGTTAGGGTTTGTGTTAGGATTAGTGTTAGGATAAGGGTAAGGGTTAGGGTTAGGTTTAGGGTTAGGGTTCAGTTTAGGGTTAGGTTAGGGTTAGGGTAAGGTTACATGTTAGGGTTAAGGTTAGGTTTAGGATTAGTGTTAGGATAAGGGTAAGGGTTAGGTTTAGGGTTAGGGTTAGGGTTAGGGTAAGGTTTACGGATATGTTTAGGGAAAGGGTTAGGTTAGGGTTAGGGTTAGGGTTAGAGTTAAGGTTAGGTTTAGGGAAAGGGTAAGGGTTAGGATTAGGGTTAGGGTTAAGGTTAGGGTTAGGGTTAGGGTTAGGGTAAAGGTTAGGGTTAGGTTTAGGGTTAGGCTTAGGGTTAGGGTTAGGGTAAGTGTAAGGGTTAGGGTTAAGGTTAGGGTTAGTGTTAGGATTAGGCTTAGGTTTAGGTTTAGGGTTAGGGTTATGTTTAGGGTTAGGGTAAGGATAAAGGTTAGGGTTGAGGTTAGGATTAGGGTTATTGTTAAGGTTAGGGTTAAGGTTAGGTTTAGGGTTAGGGTAAGGATAAAAGTTAGGGTTAGGTTTAGAGTTACGGTTAGGTTAAGGGTAAGGTTAGGGTTAATGTAAGGGTAAGGGTTAGGGTTAGTGTTAGGGTTATGGTTAGGGTAAGGGTTAGGGTTACGTTTAGTATAAGGGTAAGGTTTAGGGTTAGGGTAAGGGTAAGGGTTAGGGTTAGGGTTAGGTTTATGTTTAGGATTAGGCTAAGTCTAAGGGTTAAGGTTAGAGTTAGGGTTAGGGTTAGAGTAAGGGTTAGGGTAGTTGGGTTAGGGTTAGGGTAAGGGTACGTGTTAGGGATAGGGTTAGGGTTAGGGTTAGGATAAGGGTAAGCGTTAGGGTTAGGGTTAGGTTTAGGTTTAGTGTTACGTGTTAGGGTTAGGGTTAGGGTTAGGTTTATGATTAGAGTAAAGGTAATGCTTACAGTTAGGGTTAGGGTTAGTGTTAAGTTTAGGGTTAGGGTTAGTGTAAGTGTAAGGGTTAGGGATAGGTTTAGGGTTAGGGTTAAGGTTAGGGTTAGGGTAAGGGTAAGTGTTAGGGATAGGGCTAGGGTTAGGGTTAGGATAAGGGTAAGCGTTAGGGTTAGGGTTAGGTTTAGGTTTAGGGTTACGGGTTAGGGTTAGGGTTAGGGTTAGGTTTATGATTAGAGTAAAGGTAATGCTTACAGTTAGGGTTAGGGTTAGTGTTAAGTTTAGGGTTAGGGTTAGTGTAAGTGTAAGGGTTAGGGATAGGTTTAGGGTTAGGGTTAAGTTTAGGGTTAGGGTTGGGGTTAGGGTTAGGTTTAGGGTATGGTTAGGGTAAGGGTAAGAGTTAGGGTTAGGGTTAGGGTTAGGGTTAGGGTAAGGGTTAGGTTAGGGTTAGGGTTAGGTTAGGTAGGGGTTAGGGTAAGTGTTAGAGTTAGGGTTAGGGTTAGGGTTAGGATAAAGATAAGGGTTAGGGTTAGGGTTAGGGTTAGGGTTAGGGTTAGTGTTATTGTTAAGGTTAGAGTAAGAATTAGGGTTAGGGGTTAGGATTAATGTTAGAGTTAGGTTAAGGGTTAGGGTTAGAGTAAGGGTAAGGGTTAGGGTTAGGGTTAGGGTTAGGGTAAGGGTTAGGGTTAGGGTTAGGTTTAGTGTAGGGGTTAGGGTAAGTGTTAGAGTTAGGGTTAGGGTTAGGGTTAGGATAAAGATAAGGGTTAGGGTTAGGGTTAGGGTTAGGGTTAGGGTTAGGGCTTACGGTTAGGGTTAGGTTTAGGGGTTAGTGTTATTGTTAAGGTTAGAGTAAGAATTAGGGTTAGGGGTTAGGATTAATGTTAGAGTTAGGTTAAGGTTAGGGTTAGGGTTAGGCTTAGGGTTAGGGTTAGGATAAGGGTTAGGGTTAGGGTTAGGTTTAGGGTAAGGGTAAGTTTTAGAGTTAGGGTTAGGGATAGGCTTAGGGTAAGAGTTAGGTTTAGTTTAGCGTTGGGGTTAAGGTTAGGGTTAGGGTTAGGGTAAGGGTAAGGGTTCGGGTTACGTTTAGGGTTTGATTAAGTTTTAGGGTTAGGGGTAGGGTTAGGGTTAGGTTAGGTTTAGGGTAAGGGTAAGGGTTAGGGTTAGGTTTAGGGTTAGTTGTTAGGGTTAGGGTTAGGGTTAGGGTTAGGTTTGGGTTAGGGTTACGGTAAGGTTAAGTGTTTGGGTTAGGGTTAGGGTTCGCGTTAGGTGTAGGGTTTGGGTTAGGGTAAGGGTAAGGGTTAGGGTTAGGGTTAGGGTTAGGTTTAGAGTTAGGTTTAGGGTAAGGGTTAGGGTTAGGTTAAGCGTTGGGGTTAAGGTTAGGGTTAGGGTTAGGATAACGGTAAGGGTTAGGGTTAGGGTTAGATTTGGGTAAGGGTTAGGGTTAGGTTATGGTAAGGTTAAGTTTTAGGTTATGGTTAGGGTTATGTTTAGGGTAAGGGAAATGGTTAGCATTAGGGTTAGGGTTAGGGTTAGGTTTAAGTTTAGGGTAAGGGTAAGGGTTAGGGTTAGATTTAGGGTTAGGTTTAGGGTAAGGGTTAGGGTTAGGGTTCGGGTTAGGTTAGGGGTTAGGGTAAGGGTAAGTGTTAGGGTTAGGGTTAGGTTTAGGATAAGTGTAAGGGTTAGGTTTAGGGTTAGGGTTACGGTTAGGGTTAGGGTTAGGGTTAGGTTTGGTGTTAGGGTTACGTAAGGGTAAGGGTTAGAGTTAGGGTTAGTGTTAGGTTTAGGGTTGGGTTTAATGTTAGGTTTAGGTTTAGGGTTAGGTAAAGGTAAGATTTAGGTTTAGGGTTAGGGTTAGGTTTAGGGTTAGGGTTAGGGTAAGGGTAAGGGTTAGGGTCAGGGTTAGTGTTAGGGTTAAGGTTAGGGTTAGGGTAAGTGTAAGAGTTTGGGTTAGAGTTTGTGTTTGGGTAAGGGTTAGGGTTAGGGTTAGGGGTAAGGATAGGTTTAGGGTTAGGGTAAGGGTAAGGATTAGGGTTAGGGTTAAGCCAGGGTTATTGTAGGGTAAGGGTTAGGGTTAGTGATAGGGTTAGGTTTAGGTTTAGGGTTAAGGTAAGGGTAAGGGTTAGGGTTAAGGTTAGGGTTAGAGTTAGGATTATTTTTAGGGTTAGGGTCAGGGTAAAGATTAAGGTTAGGTTTAGGTTTAGGGTTAAGGTAAGGTTAAGGGTTAGGTTTAGGTTAGGGTTAGGGGTAGGGTAAGGATAAAGGTTAGGGTTAAGGTTAGGGTTAGGGTTAGGGTTAAGGTTAGGGTTGGGGTTAGGTAATGGTAAGGGTTAGGGTTAGGGTTGGTTTAGGTTAGGGTTAGGGTAAGGGTAAGAGTAGGGTAGGGTTAAGGTTAGGTTTAGGGTTAGGGTTATATAAGGGTAAGGTTTAGGGTTAGGTTTAGGGTTAGGGTTAGGCGTTAGGGTTAGGTTTAGGGTTAGGTTTTGGGTTAGGGTTAGGGTAACGGTTATGGTTAGGGTTAGAGTTAGGGTTAGTATTAGGTTTAGGGTTAGGTTTAGGGTAAGGGCAATTGTTAGGTTAGGGTTAGGGTTAAGTTTAGGGTTAGGGTTAGGGTTAGGGTTAGGGTAAGGAATAGGGTTAGGGTTAGTGTAACGGTTAGAGTTAGGATTAGGGTTAGGGTTAGGTTTAGAGTTAGGGTTAGGTTTAGGGTAAGGGTAAGGGGTAGGGTTATTGTTACCGTTAAGGTTAGGGTTAGGGTTAGCATTAGGGTAAGGGTAAGGGTTAGGATGAGGATTAAGGTAAAGGTAAGGGTAAGGGTAAGGGTTAGGGTTAGTCTTAGGTTATGGTAAGGGTTAAGGTTAGGTTTAGGGTTAGGGTTAATGTAAGGGTAAGGTTTAGGGTTAGGTTTAGGGTTAGGGTTAGGCGTTAGGGTTAGGTTTAGGGTTAGGTTTAGGATTAGGTTTAGTGTAATGGTAAGGTTTAGGGTTAGGGTTGGGGTTAGATTTAGGGTTAGGGCAAGGGTTAGGGTTGTAGTTAGGGTTAGGTTTAGGGTAAGGGTAAGTGTTAGGGTTACGTTTATGTTTGTGTTAGGTTTAGGATAAGGGTAAGGGTTAGGGTTAGGTTTAGGGTTACGGGTTAGGGTTAGGGTTAGGTTTAGGGTTAGGGTAAAGGTAAAGGTTAGGTTTAGGGTTAGGGTTAGTGTTAGGTTTAAGGTTTAGGGTTAGGGTTAGTGTTAGGTTTAGGGTTACGGTTAGGGTAAGGGTAAGGGTTAGGGATAGGTTTAGGGTTAGGGTTAAGGTTAGGGTTAGGGTTAGAGTTAGGGTTAGGTTTAGGGTTATGGTTATGGTAAGGGAAAGTGTTAGGTTTAGGGTTAGTGTAGGGTTAGTGTTAGGGGTTATGGTTAGGGTTAAGGTTAGGTTTGGGGTTAGGGTTACGTTAGGGTAAGGGTTATGGTTAGGGTTAGTATTAGGGTTAGTGTTAGGTGTAGGGTTTGGGTTAGGGTTAGTTTTAGGGTAAGGGTTAGGGTTAGTGATAGGGTTAGGTTTAGGGTTAGGGTTAGGTAAGGGTTAGGGTTAAGGATAGGGTTAGAGTTAAGATTATGGTTAGAGTTAGGGTCAGGGTAAGGGTTACGGTTAGTTTTAGGTTTAGGGTTAGGGTAAGGGTAAGGGTTAGGTTTAGGGTTAGGGTTAGGTTTAGGGTTAGGGTTATGGTTAGGGTTAGGGTAAGGTAAGGGTTAGGGTTAAGGCTAGGGTTAGGGATAGGGTTAGGGTTATTTTTAGGTTTAGGGCAAGGGTAAGTGTTATGGTTAGGTTTAGGGTTACGGTTAGGGTAAGGGTAAGGGTTAGGGTTAAGGTTAGGTTTAGGTTTAGGTTTAGGGTTAGGGTAAGGGTAAGGGTTAGGGATTGGGTTAGGGTTAGGTTTAAGGTTAGGGTTAGGGTTAGGTTTAGGGTTAGGGTTAGGTTTAGGGTTAGGGTTAAGGTAAGTGTAAGGGTTAGGTTAGGGTTAAGTTTAGGGTTAGGGTTAGGGTTAGGGTAAGGGTTAGGGTTAGGGTAACGCCTAGGGTTAGGTTTAGGGTTAGAGTTAGGGTTAGCTTTAGGGTAAGGGTAACGGGTAGGGTTAGTGTTAGCCTTAAGATTAGGGTTAGGTTTAGCTTTAGGGTAAGGGTAAGGGTTAGGGTTAGGGTTATGGTAAGGGTGAGGGTAAGGGTAAGGGTTTGGGTTAGTGTTAGTGTTATGGTTAGGGTAAGAGTCAGGGTTAGGTTTAGTGTAAGGGTAAGGTTTAGGGTTAGGGTTGGGGTTAGGGTTAGGGTTAGGGTTAGGGTTAGGGTAAGGGTAAGTGTTAGGGTTAGGGTTAGGGTTAGGGTTAGATTTAGGGTTAGGATTAGGGTTAAGGTTTGAGTTACGGTTAGGGTAAGGGTAAGTTAGGGTTAGGTTTAGGGTTAGGGTTAGAGTAAGGGTAAGGGTAAGGGTTAGTGTTAGGGTTAGGTTTAGGGTTAGGGTTAGGGTTAGGGTAAGGGTTAGGGTTAGGGTTAGGGTTAGGGTTAGGGTTAGGGTAAGTGTTAGGGTTAGGGTTAAGGTTAGGTTTAGGGTTAGGGTTAGGGTTAGGGTAAGGTTTAGGTTTTGTTTTAGGTTTTGGTTTAGGGTTGGGGTTAAGGATAGGGTTAGGGTTAGCGTTAGGGTAAGGGTAAGGGTTATGGTTAGGGTTATGGTTAGGGTAAGATTTAGTCTTAGGTTTAGGGTAAGGGTAAGGTTTAGGGTTAGGGTTAGTTTTAGGGTTACGGTAAGGGTAAGGGTTAGGTTAGGGTTAGGGTTAGGTTTAGGAGTAGGGTAAGGGTAAGGGATTGGGTTAGGGTTAGGGTTATGGTAAGGGTTAGGGTTAGGGTTAGGTTTAGGGTTAGGGTAAGGTTAAGTGTTAGGGTTAGGGTTAGGGTTAGGATTAGTGTTAGGATAAGGGTAAGGGTTAGGGTTAGGGTTAGGATTAGGGTTCGGGTTAGGGTTAGGGTTAGTGTTAGGTTTAGGGTTAGGGTTAGAGTAAGGGTAAGGGTTAGGGATAGAGTTAGGGTTAGGGTTAAGGTTAGGTTTAGGGTTAGGGTTAGGGTAAGGGTAAGTTTTAGGTTTAGGGTTAGGGTTAGGTTTAGAGTTAGGGTTAGGGTAAGGATTAGGGTTAGGGTTAAGCCAGGGTTATTGTTAGGGTACGGGTCAGGGTTAGTGATAGGGTTAGGTTTAGGTTTAGGGTTAAGTTAAGGGTAAGGGTTAGGGTTAAGGTTAGGGTTAGAGTTAGGATTATTTTTAGGGTTAGGTTCAGGGTAAAGTTTAAGGTTAGGTTTAGGTTTAGGGTTAAGGTAAGGGTAAGGGTTAGGTTTAGGATTAGGGTTATTTTTAGGTTTAGGGTTATTTTTAGGGTTAGGGTAAGGATAAGGGTTAGGGTTAAGGTTAGGGTTAGGGTTAGGGTTAAGGTTAGGGTTGGGGTTAGGATAATGGTAAGGGTTAGAGTTAGGTTTAGGGTTAGGGTTAGGGTAAGGGTAAGAGTAAGGGTTAGAGTTAAGGTTAGGTTTAGGGTTAGGGTTAAGGTAAGGGTAAGGGTTAGGTTTAGGATTAGGGTTAGGTTTAGGTTTAGGGTTATGGTTAGGGGTAGTGTAAGGAT
>NW_028327296.1:97100-109600 GCF_031878675.1 Megascapheus bottae | reverse complement strand
GTACGGGTTAGGGTTAGGGATAAGGTTAGGTTTAGGGTAAGGGTTAGGGTTAGGGTTAGAGTTAGGGTTAGCGAAAGGGTAAGGGTTCCGGTTAGGTTTAGTGTTAGGTTAAGGATTAGGGCTAGGCTTAGGGTAAGGTTAGGGTTACGGTTAGTATAACGGTAAGGGTAAGAGTTTGGGTTAGAGTTTGGGTTTTGGTAAGGGTTAGGGTTAGGGTTAGTGGTAAAGTTAGGGTTAGGGTTAGGTAAGGGTAAGGGTTAGGGTTAGGGTTATTGCCAGGGTTATTGTTAAGGTAAGGTTTAGGGTTAGGTTTAGGGTTAGGGTTCGGGTAAGGGTAAGGGTTAGGTTTAGGGTTAGGGCGAGGGATATTGTTAAGGTAAGGGTTAGGGTTAGTGTTAGGGTTAGGTTTAGCGTTAGGGTTAGGGTTACGGTTAGGGTAAGGGTAAGGGTTAGGGTTAAGGTTAGGGTTAGATTTTGGATTATGCTTAGGGTTAGGGTCAGGGTAAGGGTTACGGTTAGGTTTAGGGGTAGGGTTAAGGTAAGGGTAAAGGTTAGTTTTAGTGTTTGGATTAGGTTTAGGATTAAGGTTATGGTTAGGGTTAGGGTAAGGATAAGGGTTAGGGTTAAGGTTAGGGTTAGGGTTAGGGTTAAGGTTTGGGTTAGGATTAGGGTAAGGGTAAGGGTTAGGGTTAGGGTTAGGGTTAAGGTTAGGGTTAGGGTTAGGGTTAGGGTAAGGGTAAGGGTATGTGTTAGGGATAGGGTTAGGGTTAAGGTTAGGGTTATGTTTAGCGTTAGGGTAAGGGTAAGGTTTACGGTTAGGGTTAAGGTTAAGATAAGGGTAACGGTTAGGGTTAGGGCTAGAGTTATGGTTAGGGTAAGGTTTAGGGTTAGGTTTAGGGTAAGGACAAGGTTTAAGTTTAGGGTTAGTGTTAGGTTAGGGTTAGGGTAAGGGTAAGGGTTAGGGTTAGGGTTAGGGTTAGGGTAAGGGTAAGAGTTAGGGTTAGGATTAGGGTTAGGGTTAAGGTTAGGGTTACGGTTAGGGTTAGGGTAAGGGTTAGGGTTAGGTTTAGGGTAAAGGTTAGGTTTGGGTTAGGGTTAGGGTTGGGGTTAGAGTTAGGGTTAAAGTTAGGGTTAGGGTTAGCGTTAGGGTAAGGGCAAGGGTTAGAGTTAGGGTTAAGGTAAGGGTAAGAGTTAGGGTTAGTGTTAGGGTTATGGTTAAGGTTAGAGTTAGGGTTAGGTTTAGTGTAAGAGTAAGGTATAGAGTTAGGATTGGGGTTAAGTTTAGGGTTAGGGTTAGGGTAAGGGTAAGGTTTAAGGTTAGGTTTACTGTTACATTTAGGATTAGGGTAAGGGTTAGGGTTAGAGTTAGGGTTAGGGTAAGGGGTAGGGTTATGGTTATGGTTAGGGTTAGGGTAAGGGTAAGTGTTATGGTTAGGGTTAGGGTTAGCGTTAGGGTTAGGATAAGGGTACGGGTTAGGGTTAGGGTTAGGGTTAGGTTTAGAGTAAGGGTTAGGGTTAGGTTTAGGATAAGGGTAAGTTTTAGGGTTAGGGTTAGGGTTAGGTTTAGTGTAAGGGAAAGGGTTAGGGTTAGGGTTAGCGTTAGGTATAGGTTTAGGGTAGGGTATCGGTTAGGCTTAGGGTTAGGGTTAGGGTAAGGGTAAGGGTTAGAATTACGGTTAGGGTAGGGGTTAGGGTAAGGGTAAGTGTTAGGGTTAGGGTTAGGGTTAGGATAAGTGTAAGGGTTAGGTTTAGGGTTAGTGTTAGGGGTTAGGGTTAGGGTTAGGGTTAGGGTTATGTTTGGGGTTAGTGTTACGTAAGGGTAAGGGTTAGGTTTAGGGTTAGTGTTAGGGTTATTGTTAGATGTAGGGTTGGGGTTAGTGTTAGGTTTAGGGTTAGGGTTAGGGTAAGGGTAAGGTATAGGGTTAGGGTTAGGTTTAGGTTTAGGTTTAGGATTAGGGTAAGGGTAAGGGTTAGTGTTAGGGTTAAGGTTAGGGTTAGGGTAAGGGTAAGAGTTTGGGTTAGAGTTTTGGTTTGGGTAAGGGTTAGGTTTAGGGTTAGGGGTAAGGTTAGGGTTAAGTTTATGGTAAGGATAAGGGTTAGGGTTAGGGTTAGGGCCAGAGTTATTGTTAGGGTAAGGGTTAGGGTTTGTGTTAGGGTTAGGTTTAGGGTTAGGGTTAGGGTAAGGTTAAGGGTTAGGGTTAAGGTTAGGGTTAGAGTTAGGATTAGGGTTAGGTTTAGGTTTAGGGTTAGGGTTATGGTCAGGGTTAGGGTAAGGATAAGTGTTAGGGTTAAGGTTAGGTTTAGGGTTAGGGTTAGGGTTAAGGTTAGGTTTAGGGTTAGGGTAAGGGTAAGAGTTAGGGTTAGGTTTAGGGTTACGGTTAGGTTAAGGGTAAGGGTTAGGGTTAGGGTTAGGGTTATTGTTAGGGTAAGGGTAAGGGTTAGGGATAGGGTTAGGGTTAGGTTTAAGGTTAGGGTTAGTGTTAGGGTTAGGGTTAGGGTTAGGTTTAGGGTTAGGGTTAGGGTAAGGGTAAGGGTTAGGGTTAGGGTTAGTGTTGGGGTTAAGTTTAAGGTTAGGGTTAGGGTTAGGGTAAGGGTTAGGGTTAGGGTTAGGGTAACGGTTCCGTTTAGGGTTAGGGTTAGGTTTGAGTTAGGGTTAGGTTTAGGGTAAGGGTTAGGGTTAGGGTTAGGGTTAGGGTTAGGGTTAGGGTAAGGGTAAGTGTTAGGGTTAGGGTTAAGGTAAGGGTTAGGGTTAGGGTTAGGGTTAGGGTTAGGGCTAGGGTAAGGGTTAGGGTTAGGTTTAGTATAAGGTTTAGGGTTAGGTTTGGGGTTAGGGTTAGTTTTAGGTTTTGGGTAAGGGTAAGGGTTAGGGTTAGGGTTAGGTTTATGTTTAGGCTTAGGCTAAGGGTAAGGGTTACTGTTAGAGTTAGGGTTAGTGTAAGGGTTAGGGTAGTTTTGTTAGGGTTAGGGTAAGGGTAAGTGTTAGGGTTAGTGTCATGGTTAGGATAAGGGTAAGGGTTAGGTTTAGGGTTAGGTTTAGGTTTAGGTTTACGGGTTAGGGTTAGGGATAGGGTTAGGGTTAGGTTTAGGGTTAGAGTAAAGGTAATGGTTAGAGTTAGGGTTAGGGTTAGTGTTAGGTTTAGGGTTAGGATTAGGGTAAGGGTAAGGGTTAGGGATAGGGTTAGGGTTAGGGTTAAGGTTAGATTTAGGGTTAGGGTTAGGGTTAGATTTAGGGTTACGGTTAGGGTAAGGGTAAGGGTTAGGGTTAGGGTTAGCTTTAGGGTAAGGGTAGTGTTAGGGTTAGGGTTAGGGTTAAGTTAAGAGTAAGGGTAAGGGTTAGGGTTAAGGTTAGGTTTAGGGTAAGGGTTAGGGTTAGGGTTAGGGTTAGGGTTAGGGTAAGGGTTGGGGTTAGGATTAGGTTAAGGGTTAGGGTTAGGTTAGGGTTACGGTTAGGGTTGTGTTTAGGGTTACGTTTAGGGTTAGGGTTAGGGTTAGGGTAAGGGTATGTGTTAGGGTTAGGGTTAGGGTTAGGTTTAGGTTTAGGAGTAGGGTAAGAGTAAGGTTTTGGGTTCGGGATAGGGTTAGGGTTAGCGTAAGGGTTAGGGTTAGGGTTAGGGTTAGGGTTCGGGTAAGGGTTGGGTTTAGTGTTAGCTTTTGGTTTAGGGTTGGGGTTAAGGATAGTGTTAGGGTTAGCGTTAGGGTAAGGGTAAGGGTAACGGTTAGGTTTAGGGTTAAGATAAGGCTAAGAGTTAGGGTTATGGTTATGGTTAGGGTATGGTTTAGTGTTAGGTTTAGGGTAAGGGTAAGGTTTAGGGTTAGGGTTAGTTTTAGGGTTAGGGTTAGAGTAAGGGTAAGGGTTAGGTTAGGGTTAGGTTTAGGTTTAGGAGTAGGGTAAGGGTAAGGGTTTGGGTTAGGGATAGGGTTAGGGTTAGGGTTAGGGTAAGGGTTAGGGTTAGGTTTAGGTTTAGGGTTAGGGTAAAGTTAAGTGTTAGGGTTAGGGTTAGGGTTAGGATTAGTGTTAGGATAAGGGTAAGGGTTAGGGTTAGGGTTAGGGTTAGGGTTCGGGTTAGGGTTAGCATTAGGGTTAGTGTTAGGTTTAGGGTGAGGGTTAGGGTAAGGGTAAGGGTTAGGGTTAGGGTTAGCGTTAGGGTAAGGGTAAGTGTTAGGGTTAGGGTTAAGGTTAAGGTAAGAGTAAGGGTAAGGGTTAGGGTTAAGGTTAGGTTTAGGGTAAGGGTTAGGGTTAGGGTTGGGGTAAGGGTAAGGTTTAGGGTTAGGGTTAGGGTTAGGGTAAGGGTTAGGGTTAGGGTTAGGGTTAGGGTTAGGATTAGGCTTAGCTTTAGGGTTACGGTAAGGGTAAGGGTTAGGGTTCAGGGTAAGGATAAGGGTTAGGTTTAGGGTTAGGGTAAGGTTAAGGGTTAGGGTTAGAGTTAGGGTGAGGGTTTCAGTTAGAGTTAGGGTTAGGGTAGGGGTTAGGGTAAGTGTTAGAGTTAGGGTTAGGGTTTGGTTAAGGGTCACGGTTAGGGTTAGGGTTAGGGTTAGTGGTTACAGTTAGGGTTAGGGTTAGGGTTAGGGGTTAGGGTTATTGTTAATGTTAGTGTAAGGGTTAGGGTTTGGGGTTAAGGTTAGTGTTAGGGTTAGGTTAAGGGTTAGGGTTAGGGTTAGGGTTAGGATAAGAGTTAGGTTTAGGGTAAGTGTAAGGGTTAGAATTAGGGTTAGGTGTTAGGGTTAGGGTTAGGGTTAGGATTAAGTTTAGGGTTAGGGTTAGGGTAAGGTTAACTGTTTGGGTTAGGGTTAGGGTTCGCGTTAGGTTTAGGCTTTGGGTTAGGGTAAGGGAAAGGGTTAGGGTTAGGGTTAGGGTTAGGTTTACAGTTAGGTTTAGGGTTAGGTTAAGCGTTGGGGTTAAGGTTAGGGTTAGGGTTAGGATAAGGGTAAGGGTTAGGGTTAGGGTTAGGTTTGGGTAAGGGTTAGGGTTAGGTTTAGGGTAAGGGTAAGTTTTAAGGTTAGGGTTAGGGTTAGGGTTAGGTTTAGGTTAAGGGTAAGGGTTAGGTTTAGGGTTAGGGTTAGGTTTAGGTTTAGGGTAAGGGTAAGGGTTAGGGTTAGGTTTAGGGTTAGGTTTAGGGTAAGGGTTAGGGTTAGGGTTCAGGTTAGGTTAGGGTTTAGGGTAAGGGTAAGTGTTAGGGTTAGGGATAGGTTTAGGACACGTGTAAGCGTTAGGGTTAGGGTTAGGGTTAGGTTTGGGGTTAGGGTTACGTAAGGGTAAGGGTTAGGGTTAGGGTTAGTGTTAGGTTTAGGGTTGGGGTTACTGTTACGTTTAGGGTGAGGGTTAGGGTAAGGGTAAGTTTTAGGTTTAGGGTTAGGGTTAGGTTTAGGGTTAGGGTTAGGGTAAGGGTAAGGGTTAGGGTTAGGGTTAGTGTTAGGTTTAGGTTTGGGGTTACTGTTAGGTTTAGGGTGAGGGTTAGGGTAAGGGTAAGTTTTAGGTTTATGGTTAGGTTTAGGGTTAGGGTTAGGGTAAGGGTAAGGGTTAGGGTTAGGGTTAGTGTTAGAGTTAAGGTTATGGTTAGGGTAAGGGTAAGAGTTTGGGTTAGAGTTTGGGTTTGGATAAGGGTTAGGGTTAGGGTTAGGGGTAAGGTTAGGTTTAGGGTTAGGGTAAGGGTACGGATTAGGGTTAGGGTTAGGCCAGGGTTATTTTTAGGGTAAGGGTTAGGGTTAGTGATAGGGTTAGGTTTAGGGTTAGGGTTAGGCTTAGGGTAAGAGTAAGGGTTAGGGTTAACGTTAGGGTTAGAGTTAGGATTATTTTTAGGGTTAGGGTCAGGGTAAAGTTTAAGGGCAATTGTTAGGGTTAGGGTTAGGGTTAGGGTTAGGGTTAGGGTTAGGGTTAGGTTTAGGTTTAGCGTTAGGGTTAGGGTAAGGTTAAGGGTTAGGGTTAGCATTAGAGTTAAGGTTAGGGTTAGGGTTAGGGTTAGGGTAAGGTTTAGGGTTAGGGTAAGGTTTAGGGTTAGGGTAAGGGTTAGGGTTAGCGTTAGGTGTAGGGTTAGGGTTAGAGTTAGGTTTAGGGTTAGGGTAAGGGTAAGGGTTAGGGTTAGGATTAGGGTTAGGGTAAGGGTAAGGGTTAGGGTTAGGGTTAATGTTAGGGTTAAGGTTAGGTTTAGGGTGAGGGTTAGAGTTAGGGTTAATGTAAGGGTAAGGTTTAGGGTTAGGGTTAGGGTTAGGCTTATGGTAATCGTAAGGGTTAGGGTTAGGAATAGGATTAGGGTTAGGTTTAGGGTTAGGGTAAGGATAAGTGTTAGCGTTAGGGTTAGGATTAGGGTTAGGTTTAGGGTTAGGTTAAGGGTAAGGGTTAGGGTTAGGTTTAGGTTAAGGGTTAGGATTAGGGTTAGGGTTAGGGTACGGGTTAGGTTAAGTGTTAGGGTAAGGGTTAGGGTTAGGATAAGGTTAGGGTTAGGGTTAGGGTTAGGGTTAGGGTTTAGGGTTAGGGTTAGGGTTAGGGTTAGGATTAGGGTTTAGTGTTAGTGTTAGGGTTAGGGTTAGGGGTTAGGATTAGTGTTAGGGTTAGGTTAAGGGTTAGGGTTATGGATAGGGTTAGGATAAGGGTTAGGGTTAGGGTTAGAGTTAGGGTAAGGGTAAGTTTTATGGTTAGGGTTAGGGTTAGGGTAAGGGTTAGGTTTAGATTTAGCGTTGGGGTTAAGGTTAGCGTTAGGATTAGGGTAAGGGTAAGGGTTAGGGTTAGGGTTAGGGTTAGGTTTAGGGTTAGGGTTAGGGTAAGGGTAAGAGTTAGGGTTAGGATTAGGGTTCGACTTAGGTTTAGGATTTGGGTTAGGGTAAGGGTAAGGGTTAGGGTTACGGTTAGTTTTAGTGTAGGTTTAGGGTAAGGGTTAGGTTTAGGTTTAGCGTTCATTTAAGGTTAGGGTTAGGGTTAGGGTAAGGGTAAGGGTTAGATTTAAGTTTAAGTTTAGGGTTAGGGGTTAGGGTTAGCGTTATGGTTAGGTTAAGGGTTAGGGTTAGGGTTAGGTTTAGGATAAGGGTTAGGGTTAGGTTAGAGTTAGGTTAAGGGTAAGTTTTAGGGTTAGGTTTAGGGTTAGGGTTAGGGTAAGGGTTAGGGGTAGGTTTAGCGTTGGGGTTAAGGTTAGGGTTAGGGTTAGGGTAAGGGTAAGGGTTAGGGTTAGGGTTAGGGTTTGGTTAAGTGTTATGGTTAGGGTTAGGGTTAGGGTAAGGTTAAGGATTAGGGTTCGGGTTAGGGTTAGGGTTAGGGTTAGCATTAAGTTGAGGGTTAGGATTAGGGTAAGGGTAAGGGTTAGGAGTAGGTTTAGAGTTAGGGTTAGGGTAAGAGTAAGGGTTAGGGTTAGGGTTAGGGTTAGGGTTAGGATTAGGGTTAAAGTTAGGGTAAGGGGTAGGGTTACGGTTAGGGTTAGGGTTACGGTTAGGGTTAGGGAAAGGGGGAGGGTTAGGGTTAGGGTTAGAGGTTAGGGCTAGGGGTAGGGGTAGGGTTAGGGTTAGGGTAAGGGTAAGGTTTAGGGTTAGGTTTAGGGGTTAGGTTTAGGGTAAGTTTTAGGGTTATGTTTAGGGTAAGAGTAAGGTTTAGGTTTAGGGTTAGGGTTAAGGTTAGGGTTAGGTTTTGATTTAGGGTTAGGGAAAGGGTAATGCTTAGGGTAAGGGTTAGGGTTAGGGTAAGGAGTGGGGTTAGGGTTAGGGAAAGGGTAAGGGTTTGAGTTTGGGTTAGGGTTAGCATTAAGTTTAGGGTTAGGGTTAGGGTTAGGGTTAGGGTAGGGGTTAGAGTTAGGGTTAGGGTTAGGCTTAGGGTAAGGGTAAGGATTAGAGTTAGGGTTATGGTTAGGCTTAGGGTTAGGGTAAGGGTAAGGGTAAGGATTAGGGTTAGGGTTAGGGTTAGGGTTAGCATTAAGTTTAGGGTTAGGAATAGGGTAAGGGTAAGGGTTAGGAGTAGGTTTAGGGTTAGGGTTAGGGTAAGAGTAAGGGTTAGGGTTAGGGTTAGGTTTAGGGTAAGGGTTAGTGTTAGAGTTAGGGTTAGGTTTAGGGTTAGGGGTATGGTAAGAGTAGGAGTTAGGGTTAGGGGTAGGTTTAGGGATAGAGTTAGGGTAAGGGTTAGGATTAGGGTTAGTGTTAGGTTTAGGGTTAAGGTTAGGGTTAGGGTTAGGGTTAGGGTAAGAGTAAGAGTTAGGGTTCTGGTTAGGGTTAGGGTTAGGGTTAGGTTTAGGTTTGGGCTTATCGTTAGGGTTAGGGTTAGGGTTAGGGTTAGTGTAAGGTTAAGGATTAGGTTAGGGTTAAAGTTAGGGTTAGGTTTAGCGTAAGGGTAAGTATTAGTGTTACCGTAAGGGTAAGGTTAAGGTTTAGGGTTAGTGTTAGGGTGAGGGGTTAGGGTAAGGGTTAGGGTTAGTGTTAGGGTTAGGGTTAGGTTTAGGGTAAGGGTAAGGTTTAGGGTTAGCGTTAGGGTTAGGTTTGGGGTTAGGGTTAGGGTAAGGGTTAGTGTTAGGGTTAGGGTTAGGTTTCGGTTTAGGGTTAGGGTAAGGGTAAAGGTTAGGTTTAGGTTTAGGGTTAGGGTTAGGGTAATGGTAAGGGTTAGGGTTAAGGTTAGGGTTAGAGTTAGGGTTAGGGTAAGGGTAAGGTTTAGGGTTAGGGTTAGGGGTTAGAGTTAGTGTTATGGTTATGGTTAACTTAAGAGTAAGGGTTTGGGTTAGAGTTAGGTTTAGGTTTAGGGTTAGGCTAAGGTTTAGGGTTAGGGTTAGGGTTCGGGTTAGTGGAAGGGTAAGGGATACTGTTAGGGTTAGTGTTAGGGATTAGGGTTTTGGCTAGGTTTAGGGTTAGGGTTAGGTTAAGGGTAAGGGTGAGACTTAGGATTACTGTTAGGGTTAGGGCTATGTTTAGGTTTAGGGTTAGGGTAAGTGTAAGGGTTAGGGTTAGGATAAGGGTTAGGGTTAGGATAAGGGTAAGGGTAAGTGTTAGGGTTAGGGAAGGGTTAGGTTTTGGGTTAGGGTTAGGGTAAGTGTAAGGGTTAGGTTTAGGATTAGGATTAGGGTTATGGTTAAGATTAGGGTTAGGGTTAGGTTTAGGGTTAGGGTAAGGGTAAGGGTAAGGGTTAGGGTTAGGTTTAGGGGTTAGGTTTAGGATAAGGGTAAGTGTTACTGTTAGGGTTAGGATTAGTTTTCGGGTTAGGGGTTAGAGTTAGGGTAAGGGTTAGGGTTAGGTTGAGGGTTAGGGTTAGTGTTAGGGTTAGGTTTAGGGTAAGTGTTAGGGTTAGGGTTAGGGTTAGGGTTAGGGTTAGGGTAAGGGTTAGGGTTAGGGTTAGTGTTAGGGTTAGGGTTAAGGGTAGGGTTAGGATTATGTTAAGGGTAAGTGTTAGGGTTAGAGTTAGGGTTAGGGTTTAGGGTTAGGGGTAAAGTTAGGTTTATGGTTAGGTTAAAGGTAATGTTTAGGGTTAGGTTTAGGGTTAGGGTTAGGGTTAGGGTAAGGGTAAGGTTAGGGTTAGGGATAGGATTAGGGTAAGGGTTAGGTTTATGGTTAGGGTTAAGTTTAGGGTTAGGGTTAGGGATGGGTTAGCGTTAGGGGTTAGGGTATGGGTTAGGGTTAGGTTTAGGGTTATGGTTAGGGTAAGCGTAACTGTGAGGTTGGGGTTTAGGGTTAGGGTTAAGTTTAGAGTTAGGGTTAGGGTAAGTGTTAGGGTTAGGGTTAGGGTTAGTTTTAGGGTTAGGTTAAGGGTAAGGGTGAGGGTTAGGATTACGGTTAGGGTTTGGGTTATGTTTAGGGTTAGGGTTAGGGAAAGTGTAAGGGTTAGGGTTAGGTTTAGGGTTAGGGTTAGGATAAGGATAAGGTAAGGATTAGGGTTAGGATTAGGTTTGGGGTTAGGGTTAGGGTAAGGGTAAGGGTAAGGGTTAAGTTTAGGGTTAGGATTAGGGTTAGGTTTAGGGTTAGGGTAAGGGTAAGGGTTAGGGTTAGGGTTAGGGTTAGGATTAGGGTTAGGTTTAGGGTTAGGGTAAGGGTAAGGGTAAGGGTTAGGGTTAGGGTAAGGGTAAGGTTTAGGGTTAGGGTTAGGGTAAGTGTTAGGGTTATGTTTAGGGGAAGGGTAAGGTTTAGGATTAGGGTAAGTGTTAGGGTTACGGTTAGGGTTAAGGTTAGGGTTAGGGTTACGGTTAAGGTTAGGGAAAGGGTAAGGGTTACGGTTAGGGTTCAGATTAGGGGTTAGGGTTAGGGGTAGGGGTAGGGGTAGGGTTAGGGTAAGGGTAAGGGTTTGGATTAGGATTAGGGTTAGGGTTAGGGTAAGGGTTAGGGAAAGGGTGAGCGTTATGGTTATGGTTATGGTTAGGGTTACAGTTAGGGTTAGGGTTAGCATTAAGTTTGGCGTTAGGGTTAGGGTAAGGTTTAGGGTTAGGTTTAGGGGTTAGGGTTAGGGTAAGAGTTAGGGTTATGTTTAGGGTAAGTGTAAGGTTTAGGGTTGGGGTTAGGTTTAGGGTAAGGGTAAGGGTTAGGGTTATGGTTAGGGTAAGGGTTAGAGTTAGGGTTAGGGTTAGGGTTAGGGTAAGGGTAAGGGTTAGGGTTCGGGTTAGGGTTCGGGTTAGGGTTATGTTTAGCGTAAGGATAAATTTTAGTGTTAGGGTTAGCGTTAGGTTAGGGTAAGGGTAAGGGTTAGGGTTACGATTAGGGTTAGGTTTAGGGTTAGGGTGAGGGTGAGGGTTAGGGTTAGTGTTAGGGGTTAGAGTTAGGGTTAGGGTAAGGGTTAGGGTTAGGGTTAGGGTAAGGGTAAGGGTTAGGATTAGGGTAAGGGTAAGGGTTAGGGTAAGGGTTAGGGTTAGTGTTACGGTTAGGGTTAGGGTTAGGTTTAGGGTTAGGGTAAGGGTAAGGGTTAGGGTTAGCGTGAGGGTTACAGTTTAGCGTTAGGTAACGGTTAGGGTTAGGGTTAGGGTAAGGGTAAGTGTTAGCGTTAGGGTTAGGATTAGGGGAAGTGTAAGGTTAGGTTTAGGATTAGGGTTATGGTAAGAGTAAGGGTTCGGGTTAGGTTTAGGGTTAGAGTTAGGGTAAGGGTTAGTGTTAGTGTTAAGGTTAGGTTTAGGGTTTGGTTAAGATTAGCGTTAGGGTTATGATTAGGTTTAGGGTTAGGGATAGGGTAAGGGTTCGGGTAAGGGTTAGGTTTAGGGTTATGGTTAGGGGTAGGGTAAGGATTAGGGTTAGGGTTAGGGTTAGGGTAAGGGTTAATTTTAGGGTTAGGGGTAGCAATAAGTTTAGGGTTAGGGTTACGGTAAGGGTAAGGGTAAGGTTTAGGGTTAGGGTTAGGGTAAGGATTAGGGTTAGAGTTAGGGTTAGGGTAAGGGGTAGGGTTAGGGTTAGGGTTAGCATTAAGGTTAGGGTTATGGTTAGGGTTATGAATAGGGGTTAGGGTTAGGGTTAGGGTTAGGTTTAATTTTAGGGTTTAGGGTTAGGGTTAGGGTAAGGGTAAGGGTAAGGGTTAGGGTTAGGTTTTGGGTTGGGGTTAGGGTTGGGGTTAGGTTTAGGGTTAGTTTTGGCGTTAGGGTTAGAGTAAGGTTAAGGGTTAGGGTTAGGGTTAGGGTTATGATTAGTGTTAGGGTTAGGGTTAGGGTTAGGGATAGGTTTAGGGATACTGTAAGCATAAAGTTTAGGGTTAGGGTTAGGGTTAGAGTAAGGTTAACGGTGAGGGTGAGTGTTAGGGTTAGGATTAGGTTTAGGGTTATTGTTAGGGTAAGGGTAAGGGTTAGGATTGGGGTTAGGGTTAAGGTTATGGTTAGGGTTAGGGTAAGGGAAAGGGTAAGAATTAGGGTAAAGGTTAGGGTTAGGGTTAGGGGTAGGGCAAGGATTAGGGTTAGGGTTACGGGTAGGGTATGCGTTAGGGTTAGGTTTAGGATTATCATTAATTTTAGGGTTAGGGTTAGGTTAAGGGTAAGGGTTAGGGGTAGGCTTAGGGTTAGGGTAAGGATTAGGGTTAGGGTTAGGGTTAGGGTAAGGGTTAGGGTTAGGGTTAGGGTTAGGGTTAGAGTTAGGGTTAGGGTTAGCATTAAGGTTAGCGTTACGGATAGGGTTAGGGTTAGGGTTAGGGTTAGGGCTAAGGTTAGGGGTTAGGTTTAGGGTTAGGGTTAGGGTAAGGTTAAGGGTGAGGGTTAGGATTAGGGTTAGGGTTAGGGTTAGCGTTAGTGTTAATTTTTAGGGTTAGGGAAAGGGTAACGGTTAGGGTTAGGGTTAGTGTTAGGGTTAGGTTTAGGTTTAGGGTTAGGGTTAGGGGTAAGGGTTAGGGTTAGCGTAAGTGTTAGGGTTAGGGTTAGGTTTAGGGTTAGGGTTAGGGTTAGTGTTAGGGTAAGGGTAAGAGTTAGGGTTAGGTTTAGGGTTGGGGGTTAGGGTTGGAGCTAGGGTTAGGGTTAGTTTTGGGGTTAGGGGTTAGAGTAAGGTTAAGGGTTAGGGTTAGGGTTAGGGTTATGATTAGGGTTAGGGGTTAGGGTTAGGGTTAGGGTTTAGGTTTAGGGTTAGGGGTTAGGGTAAGGGTAAGGATG
>NW_028327296.1:84600-89600 GCF_031878675.1 Megascapheus bottae | reverse complement strand
AGGGTTAGGGTTAGGGGTTAGGGTTAGGATTAGGGTTAGGTTGGGTTTAGGGTTAGGGTGAGTGTAAGGGTAATGGTGAGGGTTAGGGTTAGGGTTAGGTTTAGTGTTAGGGGTAGGGTAAGGGTAAGGGTTAGGGTTAGGTTTAGGGTTAAGTTTAGGGTTAGGGTTAGCGTTAGGGTTAGGGAAAGGGTAAGGGTTAGCTTAAGGGTTAGGGTTAGGGTTGGGGAAAGGATTACGGTTATGGTTAGGGTTAGGGTAATGGTTATGGTTAGGGTTAGGGTTAGGGAAAGGGTAAGGGTTAGGGTAAAGGTTAGGGTTAGGGTTGGGGAAAGGATTAGGGTTATGGTTAGAGTTAGGGTAATGGTTAGGGTTAGTGTTAGGGTTTGGGTTAGCATTAAGTTTAGGGTTAGGGTTAGTATAAGGGTAAGGGTTAGGGTTAGGGTAAGAATTAGGATTAGGTTTAGGGTTAGTGTTAGGTTTAGGGTAAGGGCAAGTGTTAGGGTAAGGGTTAGGGTTAAGGGTTAGGGTCAGGGTTAGGTTTAGGGTAAGGGTTAGGGTTAGGGTTAGGGTTAGGGTTGGTTTTAGGCTTAGGGTTAGGGTAAGGGTAAGGGTTATTGTTAGGGTTAGGGATGGGTTAGTGTTAGGGGTTAGGGTAAGTGTTAGGGTAAGGGTTAGGGTTAGGGTTAGGGTTAGGGATATTGTAAGCATAAGGTTTAGGGTTAGGTTTAGGGTTAGGGTTTAGGGTTTGGGTTACGGTGAGGTTTAGGTTTATGGTTAGGGTTATGGTAAGGATAACGTTGAGGGTTAGGGTTAGGGTTAGGGGTAGGGTTAGGGTTAGGGTTAGGGTTAGTATTAGGGTTAGGGTTAGTATTAGGGTTAGGGTTAAGTTTAGGGTTAGGGTTAGGGTTAGGGTTAGGGTTAGGGTTAGGGTAAGGGAAAGGGCAAGGGTTAGGATAAGGTTTAGGTTTAGGGTTATTGTTAGGGTAAGGCTAAGGGTTAGTATTAGGGTTAGAGTTAAGTTTAGGGTTAGGGTTAGGGTTAGGGTTAGGGTAAGGGAAAGGGCAAGGGTTAGGATAAGGTTTAGGTTTAGGGTTAGGGTAAGGATTAGGGTTAGGCTTATGGTTAGGGTAAGGGATTA
The DNA here is from genome assembly GCF_031878675.1 of Megascapheus bottae. NCBI lineage: Eukaryota > Metazoa > Chordata > Mammalia > Rodentia > Geomyidae > Megascapheus > Megascapheus bottae. Next base: position 88,462 of record NW_028327296.1, on the reverse strand, counting down.
GGTTTAGGTTTAGCATTAAGTTTAAGGTTAGGGTTAGGGTAAGGGTAAGGGTTAGGGTAGGGTTAGGGTTAGGATAAGGATTAGGGTTAGGTTTAGGGTTAGGGTAAGTGTTATGGTTAGGGTTAGGGTTAGCATTAAGTTTAGGGTTAGGGTTAGGTAAAGAGTAAGGGTTATGGTTAGGGTAAGAATTAGGGTTAGAGTTAGGGTTATGGTAAGGTTTTGGGTTAGGGTTAGGGTTAGGGTTAGCATTAAGGTTAGCGTTAGGGTTAGGGTTAGGGTTAGGGTTAGGGTAAGGTTAAGGGTGAGGGTTAAGATTAGGGTAAGGGTTAGGGTTATCGTTAGGGTTTGTTTTAGGGTTAGGGTTAGGGAAAGGGTAACGGTTAGGGTTAGGGTTAGTGTTAGGTTTAGGTTTAGCGTTAGGGTTAGTGTTAGGGTTAGGATAAGGGTTAGTGTTAGCGTAAGTGTTAGGGTTAGGGTTAGGTTTAGGGTTAGGTTTAGGGTTAGGGTTAGGGTTAGGGTTAGGGTTAGGGTTAGTGTTAGCGTAAGTGTTAGGGTTAGGGTTAGGTTTAGGGTTAGGTTTAGGGTTAGGGTTACGGTAAGGGTAAGGGTAAGGGTTAGGGTTAGGTTTTGGGTTGGGGTTAGGGTTGGGGTTAGGTTTAGGGTTAGTTTTGGCGTTAGGGTTAGAGTAAGGTTAAGGGTTAGGGTTAGGGTTAGGGTTATGATTAGTGTTAGGGTTAGGGTTAGGGTTAGGGTTAGGGTTAGGGTTACGGTTAGGTTTAGGGGTAGGTTTAGGGTTAGGTTTAGGGTTTGGGTAAGTGTTAGGGTTAGTTTTAAGATTAGTGTTAGCGTAAGGGTAAGGGTTAGAGTTAGGGTTAGGGTTAGGGGTTAGGGTTTGGGTTAGGGTTAGGGTTAGTTTTAGGGTTAAGGTAAGGGTAATGGTGAGGGTTAGGGTTAGGGTTAGGGTTAGGTTTAGTGTTAGGGGTAGGGTAAGGGTAAGGTTTAGGGTTAGGTTTAGGGTTAAGTTTAGGGATAGGTTTAGCGTTAGGGTTAGGGTTAGGGAAAGGGTAAGGGTTAGGGTAAGGGTTAGGGTTAGGGTTGGGGAAAGGATTAGTTTTATGGTTAGGGTTAGGGTAAGGGTTAGGGTTAGGGTTAGGGTTAGGGTTATGATTAGTGTTAGGGTTAGGGTTAGGGTTAGGGTTAGAGTAAGGGTAAGGGTTAGGGTTAGGGTTACGGTTAGGTTTAGGGGTAGGTTTAGGGTTAGGTTTAGGGTTTGGGTAAGTGTTAGGGTTAGTTTTAAGATTAGTGTTAGCGTAAGGGTAAGGGTTAGAGTTAGGGTTAGGGTTAGGGGTTAGGGTTTGGGTTAGGGTTAGGGTTAGTTTTAGGGTTAAGGTAAGGGTAATGGTGAGGGTTAGGGTTAGGGTTAGGGTTAGGTTTAGTGTTAGGGGTAGGGTAAGGGTAAGGTTTAGGGTTAGGTTTAGGGTTAAGTTTAGGGATAGGTTTAGCGTTAGGGTTAGGGTTAGGGAAAGGGTAAGGGTTAGGGTAAGGGTTAGGGTTAGGGTTGGGGAAAGGATTAGTTTTATGGTTAGGGTTAGGGTAAGGGTTAGGGTTAGGGTTAGGGTTAGGGTTAGGGGTTAGGGTTAGGTTTAGGGTTAGGGTTAGGTTAAGGGTAAGGGTGAGGGTTAGGATTACGGTTAGGGTTAGGGTTATGTTTAGGGTTAGGGTTAGGGTAAGTGTAAGTGTTAGGATTAGGTGTAGAGTTAGGGTTAAGATAAGGGTAAGGATAAGGGTTAGGGTTAGGGTTAGGGTTCGGTTTTGGGTTAGGGTTAGGGTAAGGGTAAGGTTTAGGGTTAGGGTTAGGATTAGGGTTAGGGTTAGGTTTAGGGTTAGGGTAAGGGTTATGGTTTGGGTTAACGTTAGGGTGAGGGTTAGGGTTAGGTGTTAGGGTTAGGGTTAGTGTAAGGGTAAGGTTTAGGGTTAGGGTTAGGGGTTAGGGTTAGGGTTAGGGTTAGGTTTAGGGTTAGGCTGAGGGTAAGGGTTAGGGTTAGGTTTAGGGTTGGGGTTAATGTTAGGGTTAGGGTTAGGGTAAGGGTAAGGGTTAGGGTTATGGTTATGGTTAGGGTTAGGGTTATGGTAAGGGTAAGTGTTAGGGTTAGGGTTAGGGTTAGGATTAGGGTTAGGACAAGGGTAAGGCTTAGGGTTAGGGTTATGGTTAGGGGTTAGGGTTAGGGTTAAGTTTAGGGTTAGGGTAAGGGTTAGGGTTAGGGTTAGGGAAAGGGTAAGGGTTAGAGTTAGGGTAAGGATTAGGATTAGGGTTAGGGTTAGTGTTAGGGTTAGGGTAAGGGTAAGGTTTAGGGTTAGGGATGGATTAGGTTTAGGGTTAGGGTTAGGGTTAGGGTTTGGGTTAAATTTAGGGTTTAGGTTTAGGGTTAGGGTTAGGGTAAGGTAAAGGTGAGGGTTAGGATTAGGGTTAGGGTTAGGGTTAGCGTTAGGGTTAGTTTAATGGTTAGGGTTAGGGTAAGGGTAAGGGTTAGGGTTAGGGTTAGTGTTAGGTATAGGGTTGGGGTTAGGGTTAGGTTTAGGGTAAGGATTAGGGTTAGGGAAAGGGTAAGGTTAGGGTTAGGGTTAGGTTTAGGTTTAGTGTTAGGGTTAGGGTAAGGGTTAGGGTTAGGTTTAGGTTTGGGGTTAGGGTTGGGGTTAGGGAATAGGGTTATGGTTAGGGTTTGAGTTAGGTTTAGGGTAAGGATAAGGTTAAGGGTTAGGGTTAGGGTTAGGGTTATGGTTAGGTTTAGGGTTAGGATAAGGGTAAAGGTTAGGGTTAGGGTTAGGGTTATGGTTAGGATTAAGTTGGGTTCAGGGTTAGGGTAACTGTAAGGGTAAGGGTTAGGGTTAGGTTTGGGTTAAGGTTAGGTTTAGGGTTAGGGTTACGGTAACGGTAAGGGTTAGGGTTAGGTTTAGGGTTAGGGTTAGGGTAAGGGTTAGGGTTTGGGTAAGGTTTAGTGTTAGTGTTACGTTTAGGGTAAGGGTAGGGTAAGGGTTAGTGTTAGGGTTAGGGTTAGGCTAAAGGTCAGGGTTAGGGTTAGGTTTAGAGTTAGTGTTAGGGGAAGGGTTAGGGTTAGGATTAGGGCAAGGGTTAGGGTTAGGATTAGGGTTAGGGTTAGAGTTAGGGTTAGGGTTAGAGTAAGGGTAAGGGTTAGGGTTAGGGTTACGGTTAGGTTTAGGGGTAGGTTTAGGGTTAGGTTTAGGGTTTGGGTAAGTGTTAGGGTTAGTTTTAAGATTAGTGTTAGCGTAAGGGTAAGGGTTAGAGTTAGGGTTAGGGTTAGGGGTTAGGGTTTGGGTTAGGGTTAGGGTTAGTTTTAGGGTTAAGGTAAGGGTAATGGTGAGGGTTAGGGTTAGGGTTAGGGTTAGGTTTAGTGTTAGGGGTAGGGTAAGGGTAAGGTTTAGGGTTAGGTTTAGGGTTAAGTTTAGGGATAGGTTTAGCGTTAGGGTTAGGGTTAGGGAAAGGGTAAGGGTTAGGGTAAGGGTTAGGGTTAGGGTTGGGGAAAGGATTAGTTTTATGGTTAGGGTTAGGGTAAGGGTTAGGGTTAGGGTTAGGGTTAGGGTTAGGGGTTAGGGTTAGGTTTAGGGTTAGGGTTAGGTTAAGGGTAAGGGTGAGGGTTAGGATTACGGTTAGGGTTAGGGTTATGTTTAGGGTTAGGGTTAGGGTAAGTGTAAGTGTTAGGATTAGGTGTAGAGTTAGGGTTAAGATAAGGGTAAGGATAAGGGTTAGGGTTAGGGTTAGGGTTAGGGTTAGGGTTGGTTTTAGGCTTAGGGTTAGGGTAAGGGTAAGGGTTAGGTTTAGGGTTAGGTTTAGGGTTAGGGTTAG
>NW_028327296.1:77100-79600 GCF_031878675.1 Megascapheus bottae | reverse complement strand
GGATTAGGATAAGGGTAAGTATTAGGGTTAGGGTTAGGGCTTAGGGTTAGGGTTAGGGTTAGGTTGGGTTTAGGGTTAGGGTTAGTGTTAGGTTTAGGATAAGGGTAAGGGTTAAGTTTAGGGTTAGGGTTAGGGTTAGGGTTAGGGTTAGGGTTAGGGTTAGGGTTAGGTTTAGGGTTAGTGTTAGTGTAAGCGTAAAGGTTTAGGTTAGGTTTAGGGTTAGGGTTAGGGTAACGGTAAGGTTAAGGTTAGATTTAGGTTTAGGGTTAGGGTAAGGGTTAGGGTTAGGTTAAGGGTTAGTGTTAGGGTTAGGGTTAGGGTAAAGGTTAGGGTAAGCGTTAAGTGTTAGGTTTAGGTTAGGGTAAGGGTTAGGGTTAGGGGTTAGGGTTAGGGTTAGGGTTAGTGTTAGGGTTAGGGTTAGGTTAGGGTTAGGTTTAAAGTTAGGTTAAGGTTAATGGTTAGAGTTACGGTTAGGGATAGGTTTAGGGTTAGGGTTAGGGTGAGGGTTAGGGTTAGTGTTAGGGGTTAGAGTTAGGTTTAGGGTAAGTGTTAGGTTAGGGTAAGGATTAAGTTTAGGGTTAGGGTAAGAGTAAGGGTTAGGGTTAGTGTTAGGGTTAGGTTTAGGGGTTAGGGTTAGGGTTAATGTTAGGGTAAGGGTTAGTGTTAGGGTTAGGGTAAGGGTAAGGGTAAGTGTTAGGGTTAGGGTTAGGGTTAGGGTTAGGGTTAGGATTAGGATTAGGATAAGGGTAACCTTTAGGGTTAGGTTTAGGGGTTAGGGTTAGGGTTAGGGTAAGGATTAGGTTTAGTGTTAGGGTTATGGTAAGGGTAACTGTTAGGGTTAGGTTTAGGGTTATGGTTAGTGTAAGTGTAAGTGTTAGGGTTAGGGTTAGAGTTAGGTTTAGGGTTAGGATTAGGGTAAGGGTTAGGGTTAGGTTAGTGTTAGGGCTTAGGGTTAGGGTTAGGGTTAGGTTGGGTTTAGGGTTAGGGTTAGTGTAAGGTAAGGGTTAGGGTTATTGTTAGGGTTAAGGTTAGGTTTAGGGTTAGGGTTTGGGTTAGGGTAACGATAAGCGTTAAGGTTAGGTTTAGTGTTAGGGTTAGGGTAAGGTTAGGGTTTGGGTAAGGATTAGTGTTAGCGTTAGGGTTAGGGTAAGGGTTAGGGTAAGGGTTAGTGTTAGGATTAGTGTTAAGGTAAGGGTCAGGGTTAGGGTAAGGGTTAGAGTTAGGGTTAGGGTAAGGTTTAGGAATAGAGTTAGTGTAAGGGTTAGGGTTAGGGTTAGGGTTAGGGTTAGGGTTAGAGTTAGGGTTAGGGTTAGAGTAAGGGTAAGGGTTAGGGTTAGGGTTAGGGTCAGGGTTTGGTATAGGGGTAGGTTTACGGTTAGGGTTAGGGTTTGGGTAAGTGTTAGTTTTAGGGTTAGGGTTAGGGTTAGTGTAAGGGTAAGGTTAGAGTTAGGGTTAGGGTTAGGGGTTAGGGTTAGGGTTAGGTTAGGGTTAGGTTTAGTGTTAGGGTAGGGTAAGGGTAAGAGTTAGTGTTAGGTTTAGGGTTAAGTTTAGGGTTAGGGTTAGTGTTAGGGTTAGGGTTAGGAAAGGGTAAGGGTTAGGGTAAAGGGTAGGGTTAGGCTTAGGGAAAGGATTAGGGTTTGGGTTAGGGTTAGGGTAAGGGTTAGGGTTATGGTTAGGTTTAGGGTTAGGGTTAGGGTTAGTGTTAGGTTTAGGGTAAGTGTAAGTGTTAGGGTTAGGATTGGTGTTAGGGTTAGCATTAGGGTTAGGTTTAGGGTAAGGGTTAGGGTTAGTGTTAGGGTTAGGGTAAGGATAAGTGTTAGGGTTAGGGTTAGTGTTAACGTAAGTGTTATTGTTAGGGTTAGGGATAGTATTTGGGTTAGGATAAGGGTAAGGGTTAAGGTTAGGGTTAGGGTTAGGGTTGGTGGTTAGGGTTAGGGTTCGGGTTAGGGTTAGGTTTAGGGTTAGTGTTAGTGTAAGCGTAAAGGTTTGGGTTAGGTTTAGGGTTAGGGTTAGGGTAACAGTAAGGGTTAAGGTTAGATTTAGGTTTAGGGTTAGGGTAAGGGTTAGGGTTAGGTTAAGGGTTAGTGTTAGGGTTAGGGTTAGGGTAAAGGTTAGGGTAAGCATTAGTGTTAGGGTTAGGGTTAGGGTAAGGATTAAGGTTAGGGTTAGGGTAAGGGTAAGGGTTAGGTTTAGTGTTAGGGTTAGGTTTAGGGGTTAGGGTTAGGTTTAATGTTGGGTAAGGGTTAGTGTTAGGGTTATAGTTAGGGTAAGGATAAGTGTTAGGTTTAAGGTTAGCATAAGGTTTCGTGTAAGGGTAAGGGTTAGGGTTAGATTTAGGGTTAGGGTAAGGTTTAGGTTTAGGGTTAGGGTTAATGTTAGGGTAAGGGTTAGATTTAGGGTTAGGGTTAGGTTAGGGTAGGGTAAGAGTAAGGGTTAGGGTTAGGGTTAGGGTTAGGGTTAGGGTAAGGGTTAGGGTTAGGGTTAGGGTTAGGGTTAGAGT
>NW_028327296.1:0-74400 GCF_031878675.1 Megascapheus bottae | reverse complement strand
TGTTTAGTGTTAGGGGTAGGGTAAGGGTAAGAGTTAGGGTTAGGTTTAGGGTTAAGTTTAGGGTTAGGGTTAGCGTTAGGGTTAGGGTTAGGGAAAGGGTAAGGGTTAGAGTAAAGTGTAGGGTTAGGTTTAGGGAAAGGATTAGGGTTAGGATTATGGTTAGGGTAAGGTTTAGGGTTATGTTTAGGTTTAGGGTTAGGGTTAGTGTTAGTGTTAGCGTTATGGTAAGGGTAAGTGTTAGGGTTAGTGTTAGGGTTAGTGTAAGGATAAGTGTTAGGGTTAGGGTTAGCGATAGGGTTAACGTAAGTGTTAGGGTTAGGGTTAGTTTTAGGGTTAGGATAAGGGTAAGGCTTAGGGTTAGGGTTAGGGGTTAGGGTTAGGGTTAGGGTTAGGTTTAGGGTTAATGTTAGGGTTAGGGTAATGGTTAGGGTAAGCGTTAGTTTTAGGGTTAGGTTAGGGTAAGGGTTAGGGTTAGGGGTTAGATTTAGGGTTAGGGTTAGGGGTTAGAGTTAGGCTTAGGGTTAGGGTTAATGTTAGGGTTAGGTTTAAAGTTAGGTTAAGGGTAATGGTTAGAGTTACGGTTAGGGATAGGTTTAGGGTTAATGTTAGGGTTAGGGTGAGGGTTACGGTTAGTGTTAGGGTGTAGATTAGGGTTAGGGTAAGGGTTAGGGTTAGGGTTAGGGTAAGGATTAGGGTTAGGTTTAGGGTAAGGGTAAGGGTTAGGGTTAGTGTTAGTGTTAGGTTTAGGGGTTAGGCTTATGGTTAATGTTAGGGTAAGGGTTAGGGTTAGGGTTACAGTTAGGATAAGGGTAAGTGTTAGGGTTAAGGTTAGGATAAGGGTTATTGTAAGGGTAAGGGATAGGGTTAGATTTAGGTTTAGGGTTAGGTTTAGGGTTATGGTTAGGGTTAATGTTAGGGTAAGGGTTAGATTTAGGGTTAGGGTTAGGGTTAGGGTAGGGTAAGAGTAAGGGTTAGGATTAGGGTTAGGGTTAGTGTAAGGATTAGGGTTAGGGTTAGGGTTAGTGTTACAGTTAGGGTTACGGTAAGGGTAATGGTTAGGGTTAGGATTAGGGTTAGGGGTTAGGGTTAGTGTTAGTGTTAGGGTTAGGTTTAAGGTTAGGGTTAGGGTAAGGGTAAGGTTTAGCGTCAGGGTTAGGTTTAAGGTTACGGTTAGGGTTAGGGTTAGGGAAAGGGGAAGTGTTAAGGTAAGGGTTAGGGTAAGGGTTAGCATTAAGGTAAGGATTAGGGTTAGGGATAGGGTAAGGGTTATGGGTAGGGTTAGTGTTAGGGTTAGGGTAAGGGTTAGGGTTAGGTTTGGGGTTAGGCATAGGATAAGGGTAAGGGTTTGGGTTAGGTTTAGGATTAGGGTTAGGGTTAGGGTTAGGGTTAGGGTTAGGTTTAGGGTTAGGCTAAGAGTAAAGGTTAGGGTTAGGTTTAGGGTTGGGGTTAATGTTAGGGTTAGGGTTAGGGTAAGAGTAAGGGTTAGGGTTAGGGTTAGGGTTAGGGTAGGGTATTGGTAAGTGTTAGGGTTAGGGTTAGGGTTAGGGTTAGGATTAGGGTTAGGATAAGGTTAAGGGTTAGGGTTAAGCTTAGGGTTAGGATTAGGGGTTAGGGTTAGGGTTAAGGTTAGGGTTAGGGTAAGGTTTAGCGTTAGGTTTAGGGTAAGAGTAATGGTTAGAGTTAGGTTTAGGGTTAATGTTAGGGTTAGGGGTTAGGGTTAGTGTTAGGGTTAGGGTAAGGGTTAATGTTAGTGTTAGGTTTAGGGTAAGGGTAAGTGTTAGGGTTAGCGTTAGGGTTACCGTAAGGGAAAGTGTTAGGGTTAGGTTTAGGGTTAGGTTTAGGGTTAGGATAAGGGTAAAGGTTAAGGTTAGGGTTAGGGGTTAGGGTTAGGGTTAGGGTTAGGTTGGGTTTAAGGTTATGGTCAGTGTAAGGGTAAGGGTAAGGTTTAGGGTTAGGGTTAAGGTTAAGGTTAGGTTTAGGGTTAGGGTACCGATAAGGGTTAGGGTTAGGTTTAGGGATAGGGTTAGGGTAATGGTTAGGGTTTGGGTAAGTGTTAGTGTTAGTGTTAGGGTTAGGGTAAGTGTTAGGATAAGGGGTAGTGTTAGGGTTAGGGTTAGGGTAAAGGTCAGGGTTAGGTTTAGGGTTAGGGTTAGGGTAAGGGTAAGGGTTAGGGTTAGGTTTAGGATTAGGGTTAGGGTAAGGGTTAGGGTTAGGTTAATGTGTAGTGTTAGGTAAAGGGTTAGAGTAAGGGTTAGGGTAAGGGTTAGTGTTAGGGTTAGGTTTAGGGTAAGGGTTAGGGTTAGGGCTTAGGGTTAGGGTTAGGGTTATAGTAAGGGTTAGGGTTAGGGTTAGGGTAAGCGTTAGGGTTAGGGTTATGTTAGGGTTAGAGTTAGTTTTAGGGTTAGGTTAAGGGTAAGGGTTAGGGTTAGTGTTAGTGTTAGGTTTAGGGTTATGATTAGGGTTAGGGTAAGTGTTAGGGTTAGGGTTAGGGTTAGGGATACTGTAAGTGCAAGTTTTAGGGTTAGGGTTAGGGTTAGGGTTGAGGTTAGGGTTAGGGTTAGGGTTAGGTTAATGGAAAGGGTTAGGATTATGATTATGGTTAGGGTTAGGTTTAAGTTTAGGGTTAGGGTAAGGGTAAGGGTTTGCGTTAGGGTTAGGGTTAGTGTAAAGATTAGCGTTAGGGTTAGGGTTAGGGTAAGGGTAAGTGTTAGGGTTAGGGTCAGGTTTAGGGTTAGGTTTAGGGTAAGGGTAAGGGTTAGGTTTAGGGTTAGGGTTAGCGCTAAGTTTAGGGTTAGGGTTAGGGTTAGGGTAACGGTAAGGGCTAGGGTTAGGGTTAGAGTTAGGGTTAGTTTTGCTGTAAGGGTAAGGGTTAGGGTTAGGTTAAGGGTTAGGGTTATGTTTAGGGTTAAGGTTAGGGTAAGGGTTAGGGTTAGGGTTAGTGTAAGGGTTAGGGTTAGGGTTAGGTTAGGGTTAGGGTTAGTGTTAGGTGTTAGAGTTAGGGTTAGCGTAAGGGTTAGGGATACGGTAAGGTTTAGGGTTAGGGTTAGGGTAAGGGTAAGGGTTAGGGTTAGTGTAAGTGTTAGGGTTAGGGGTTAGGGTTAGGGTTAGGGTACGGGTTAGGGTTAGGGTTAGGGTGAGCATTAGTGTTAGGGTTAGGGTTAGGGGTTAGGGATCGGGTTAGGGTTAGGGTTAGGGTAAGGGTTAGGGTTAGGTTTAGGGTAAGGCTTAGGGTTAGGGTAAGGTTTAGGGTTAGGGTTAGTGTTAGGGTAAGGGTAGGTGTTAGGTTTAGGGTTAGGGTTAAGGTTAGGGTAAGGGTTAGGGTGAGAGTTAGGGTAAGGGTAAGTGTTGAGTTAGGGTTAGGGTTAGGTTAAGGGTAAGAGTAATGGTTAGGGTTAGGGTTATGTTTAGGGTTAGGGTTAGGGTTAGGGTTAGGGTTAGGGTGGGGAAGTGTTAGGGTTAGGGTTAGGGTTAGGGTAAGGGTAAGGGTTAGGGTTAGGGTTAGGGTTATGGTTAGGGGTAGCATTAAAGTTATTGTTAGGGTTAGGCTTAGGGTTAGGTTTAGGGTTAGGGTAAGGGTAAGGTTTAGGGTTAGAGTTAGGGGTAGGAGTTAGGGTTAGGGTTAGGTTTAGGGTAAGGTTTAGGGTTAGGGTTACTGTTAGGTTTGGGGTTAGGGTTAGGGTAAGAGTAAGGGTAAGGGTTAAGCTCAGGGTTAGGTTTAGGATAAGGGTTAGGGTTAGGGTTAAGGTTAGGGTTAGTGTTAGGGTTAGGCTAAGGGTTAGGTTTAGGATTAGGGTAAGGGTTAGGGTTAGGGCTTGGATTAGGGTTAGAGGTAGTGTTAGGGTTAGGGTAAGGGTAAGGTTTAGGGTTAGGGTTAGGGTAAGGGTTAGGGATAGGGTTTAGGGTTAGGGTTAGGTTTAGGGTAAGGGTTAGTGTTAGTGTTAGGGTAAGGGTAAGTGTTAGAGTTAGGGATAGGGTTAGGGTAAGTGTAAGCATAAGGGTTAGGGTTGGGCTTACGTTTGGAGTTGAGGTTAAGGTTAGGGTTAGGGTTAGGGTAAGGGAAAGGGTTAGGCTTAGGGTTAGGGTTAGGGTTAGGTTTAAGGTTAGCGTTAGGATAAGGATAAGGGTTAGTGGTTAGGGTTAGGGTTAGGGTTAAGTTTAGGGTTACGGTTAGGGTAAGGGTAAGGGTTAGGGTGAGGGTTAGGGTTAGGGGTTAGGGTTAGGGTTAGGGTTAGGTTTAGGGTTAGGTTTAGGGTAAGTTTTAGGGTTAGGTTTAGGGTAAGCGTAAGGTTTAGGGTTAGGGTTAGAGTTAGGTTTGGCGTTAGGGTTAGGGTAAGAGTAAGGGTTAGGGTTCAGCTCAGGGATAGGGTAAGGGTTAGGGTTAGGGTTAGGGTTAAGGTTAGGGTTATGGTTAGGGTTAGGCAAAGGGTGAGGTTTACGGTTAGGGTAAGGGTTAGGGTTAGGTTTAGGGTTAGGGTTAGAGGAAGGGTTAGGGTTAGGGTAAGGGTAAGGTTTAGGGTTAGGGTTAGGGTAAGGGTTAGGGTTAGGGTTTAGGGTTAGGGTTAGGGTAAGTGTTAGTGTTAGGGTTAGGGTAAGGGTACGTTTTAGGGTTAGGTTTAGGGTTACGGTAAGGGTAAGTGTCAGGGTTAGGGTTAGGGTTAGGTTTGGGGTTGGGGTTAAGGTTAGGGTTAGGGTTAGGGTAAGGGAAAGGGTTAGGCTTAGGGTTAGGGTTAGGGTTAAGTTTAAGGTTAGGGTTAGGGTAAGGGTAAGGGTTAGGGGTTAGGGTTAGGGTTAGGCTTAAGGTTAGGGTTACGGTTAGGTTAAGGTTAAGATTTAGGGTTAGGGTTAGGGGTAGGGTTAGGGTTAGAGTAAGGGTTAGGGTTAGGGTTAGGATTAGGGTTAGTGTAAGGTAAGAGTTGGGGTTAGGGTTAGGGATAGGTTTAAGGTTACGGTTAGGGTTAGGTTCAGGGTTAGGGAAAGGGTAAGGGTTAGGCTTAGGATTAGGGTTACGGTAAAGATTAGGGTTAGGGTTAGGTTTATGGTTAGGGTTAGGGTAAGGGTTAGGGTTATGGTTAAGGTTAGGGTTAGGGTTAAATTTAGAGTTAGGGTTAGGTTTAGGGTTAGGGTCAGTTTAAGGCTTAGGGTTAGGGTTATGGTTAGGTTTAGGTTTAGGGTAGGGTAAGGTTTAGAGTTAGGGTTAGGTTTAGGGTTAGGGTTAGGGTTAGGTTTAGGGTAAGGGTAAGGTTTAGGGTTAGGTTTAGACTAAGGGTTAGGGTTAGGGTTAGGGTTAGGGAAATGGTAAGGGTTAGGGTTAGGATTAGGGTTACGGTAAAGATTAGGGTTAGGGTTAGAGTTAGGGTTAGGGCTAGGAGTTAAGGTTAGGGTTAGGGCTAGGGTTTAAGGTTAGGGTTAGGGTTAGGTTTAGGGTTAGTGTAAGCATAATGTTTAGGGATAGGGTTAGGGTTAAGTTTAAGGTAAGGGTAAGGGTTATGGTTATTGTTACGTTTAAAGTTAGGGTTAGGTTAGGGTTAGCGTTAGGATAAGTTTAAGGCTTAGGGTTAGGGTTAGGATTAGGGTTAGGTTTAGGGTAAGGGTAAGGTTTAGGGTTAGGGTTAGGCTCAGGGATAGGGTTAGGGTTAGGGTAAGGGTAAGGTTTAGGGTTAGGGTTAGGCTAAGGGTTAGGGTTAGGATAAGGGTTAGGGTTAGTTTTAGGGTTAGGGTTAAAGGTAAGGTTAGGGTTAGGGTTAGGGTAAGGGGTAGGGTTAGGGTTTAGTGTTAGGGTTAGGGTATGGTTTAGGGTAAGGGTTAGGGTTAGGGTTAGGTTTAGGGTTAGTGTAAAATTTAGGGTTAGGGTTAGGGTTAGGGTTAGGGTAAGGGTAAGTGTTAGTGTTAGGATTAGGGTTAGGCTTAGGTTTAGGGTTAGGGAAAGGGTAAGCCTTAGGGTTAGGGTTAGGGGTGGGTTTAGTATTGGGTTAAGGTTAGGGTTTGGGTTAGAGTAAGGTTAAGGGTTAGGGAAAGGGTAAGCCTTAGGGTTAGGGTTAGGGTTGGGTTTAGTATTGGGGTTAAGGTTAAGGTTTGGGTTAGGGTAAGCTTAAGGGTTGGGGTTAGGGTTAGGGATAGCTTTAAGGTTAGAGTTAGTGCAAGGGTAAGGATTATTGTTAGGGTTAGGGTAAACGTTAGGGTTAGCGTTAGGGTTAGGGTAAGGGTAAGGTTTAGGGTTAGGGTTAGGGTTAGGGTTAGGTTTAGGGTTAGGGTTAGGGTTAGGTTCAGGGTTAGGGAAAGGGTTACGGTAAGGGTAAGGCTTAGGGTTAGGTTTAGGGTTAGGGTTAGGTTTAGGTTTAGGGTTAGGGTTAGGGTTAGGTTTAGGGTAAGGGTAATGTTTAGGGTTAGGGTTAGGGTTAGGGTTAGGTTTAAAGTTAGGGTTAGGGTAAGGGTAAGTTTTAGGGTTAGGGTTAGGGTTAGGGTTAAGGTTAGGGTTAGGGTTAGGGTTAGGGTAACGGTAAGGTTTAGGGTTAGGGTTAGTGTTAGGGTTAGGGAAAGGGTAAGGGTTAGGGTTAGGATTAGGGTTACGGTAAGGATTAGGGTTAGGGTTAGGATTAGGGTTAGGGTAAGGGTTTGGCTTAGAGTTAGAGTTAGCATTAATGTTAGGGTTAGGGTTAGGGTAAGGGTAAGGGTTAGGGTTAGGGTTAGGGTACAGGTAAGGGTTAGGATTATGATTAGTGTTAGGGTAGGGTAAGGGTTAGGTTAGGGTTAGGTTTAGGGTTAGGTTTAGGATTAGGGTTAGGGTAAGTGTATGGGTTAGGGTTAGGGTTAGGTTCAGGGTTAGGTTTATGGTAAGGGTTAGGGTTAGGTTAGTGTTAGGTTTAGAGTTAAGTTTAGGGTTAGGTTTAGGTAAGATTAAGGCTTAGGTTTAGCGTTAGGGTTAGGGGTTAGGTTTAGAGTTAGGGTTAGGTTTAGGGTTAGGGTAAGGGTAAGGTTTAGGTTTAGGTTTAGGTTTAGGGGTTAGGGTTAGGGTTAGGGTAAGGGTTAGGGTTAGGTTTACGGTAAGGGTAAGGTTTAGGGTTAATGTTAGGGCTAGGTTTGGGGTTAAGGTTAGGGTAAGAGTAAGGGTTAGGGTTAGGGTTAGGGTAAGGTTTAGGGTAAGGGTTAGGGTTATGGTTATGGTTAAGGTTAGGGTTAGGGTTAGGGTTAGGCAAAGGGTTAGGGTTAGGATTAAAGTTAGGGTTAGGGTAAGGGTAAGTTTTAGGGTTAGGGTTAGGGTTAGGGTTAAGGTTAGGGTTAGGGTTAGGGTTAGGGTAACGGTAAGGTTTAGGGTTAGGGTTAGTGTTAGGGTTAGGGAAAGGGTAAGGGTTAGGGTTAGGATTAGGGTTACGGTAAGGATTAGGGTTAGGGTTAGGATTAGGGTTAGGGTAAGGGTTTGGCTTAGAGTTAGAGTTAGCATTAATGTTAGGGTTAGGGTTAGGGTAAGGGTAAGGGTTAGGGTTAGGGTTAGGGTACAGGTAAGGGTTAGGATTATGATTAGTGTTAGGGTAGGGTAAGGGTTAGGTTAGGGTTAGGTTTAGGGTTAGGTTTAGGATTAGGGTTAGGGTAAGTGTATGGGTTAGGGTTAGGGTTAGGTTCAGGGTTAGGTTTATGGTAAGGGTTAGGGTTAGGTTAGTGTTAGGTTTAGAGTTAAGTTTAGGGTTAGGTTTAGGTAAGATTAAGGCTTAGGTTTAGCGTTAGGGTTAGGGGTTAGGTTTAGAGTTAGGGTTAGGTTTAGGGTTAGGGTAAGGGTAAGGTTTAGGTTTAGGTTTAGGTTTAGGGGTTAGGGTTAGGGTTAGGGTAAGGGTTAGGGTTAGGTTTACGGTAAGGGTAAGGTTTAGGGTTAATGTTAGGGCTAGGTTTGGGGTTAAGGTTAGGGTAAGAGTAAGGGTTAGGGTTAGGGTTAGGGTAAGGTTTAGGGTAAGGGTTAGGGTTATGGTTATGGTTAAGGTTAGGGTTAGGGTTAGGGTTAGGCAAAGGGTTAGGGTTAGGATTAGGGTAAGTGTTAGGGTTCGGATTAGAGGTAGGGTTAGGGTTAGGTTAAGGGTAAGTTTTACTGTTAGGGTTAGGGTTAGGGTAAGGGTTAGGGTTATGGGTTAGGGTTAGGGTTAAGGTTAGGGTAGGGTTAGAGTTAGAGTTAGGGTTATGGTAAAAGTTAGGGTTTGGGTTAGGGTTAGGGTAAGGGTCAGTGTTAGGGTTAGGGTTAGAGTTAGGTAAGGGTAAGCGTTAGGCTTAGGTTTAGGGTTAGGTTTAGGGTTAGGGTAAGTTTAAGGCTTAGGGTTAGGGTTAGGGTTAGGCTTAAGGTTAGGGTAAGCGTTAGGCTTAGGTTTAGGGTTAGGTTTAGGGTTAGGGTAAGTTTAAGGCTTAGGGTTAGGGTTAGGGTTAGGGTTAAGGTTAGGGTTAGGGTTAGGGTTAGGGTAAGGGTAAGTGATAGGGTTAGGGTTAGGTTTAGGATAAGGTAAGCATTAGGCTTAGGGTTAGGGTTAGGTTTAGGGTTAGGGTTAGGGTAAGTTTAAGGCTTAGCTTTAGGGTTAGGGTTAGGGATATTTTTAGGGTAAGGGTTAGGGTAAGGGTAAGGGTTATGGTTATGGTGAGGGTTAGGGTTAACGTTAGGGTTAGGGTTAGGGTTAGGTTAAGGGTAAGGGTTAGGGTTAGGGTTAGGGTTAGGGTTAACATTAAGGTTAGGATTAGGGTTAGGGTTAGAAGTAGTGTTAGGGTTGGGG
The DNA here is from genome assembly GCF_031878675.1 of Megascapheus bottae. Taxonomy (NCBI): domain Eukaryota; kingdom Metazoa; phylum Chordata; class Mammalia; order Rodentia; family Geomyidae; genus Megascapheus; species Megascapheus bottae. The sequence goes on along the minus strand of NW_028327296.1, from coordinate 65,659 downwards.
TAAAGGGTTATCGTTAGGGGTTAGGATTAGGGTTAGGTTTAGAGTTAGGGTGAGGGTTAGGGTAAAGGTAAGTGTTAGAATTAGCGTAAGCGTTAGGGTTAGGGTTAGGGTCAGGGTAAGCGTTAGAGTTAGGGTTAGGGTTGGGTTTAGGGTTGGGGTTAAGGTTAGGGTTAGGGTAAGGGTAAGGGTAAGTGTTAGGGTTAGGGTTAGGGTTAGGGTTAGGGTTAGGATTAGGGGAAGGATAAGGGTTAGGGTTAGGTTGAGGTTCAGGGTTAGGTTTCCGGTAAGGGTTAGGGTTAGGGTTTTTGTTAGGTTTAGGGTTAAGGTTAGGGTTAGGGTTACGGTAAGGGTAAGGGTCAGGGTTAGGGTTAGGGTTAGGGTTAGGAGTCAGAGTTAGGTTTAGGGGTAGGTTTAGGGTAAGTGTAAGGTTTAGGGTTATTTTTAGGGTTAGGTTTGGGGTTAGTGTTAGGGTAAGAGTAAGGGTTATGGTTAGGGTTAGGGTTAGGGTAAGGGTAAGGGTTATGGTTAGGGTTAGGGTTAGGGATAAGGGTAGGTTAGGGTTAGGGTTAGGCTAAGGGTTATGGTTAGGGTTAGTGTAAGGTTAAGGGTTAGGGTTAAGTTTAGAGGTAGGGTTAGGGTTAGGGTAAGGGTAAGTGTTAGGGTTAGGTTAGGGTTAGGGTTAGGGTAAGGATTAGGGTTAGGGGTTAGGGTTAGGGTTAGGGTTAGGTTAAGGGTTAGGGTTTAGGGTTAAGGTTAGGGTTAGGGTAAAAGTTAGGGTTAGGTTTAGGGTTAGAGTTAGGGTAAGGGTAAGTGTTAGAGTTATGGTTAGGGTTAGGGTTAGGGTTAGGGGAAGGGTAAGGTTTAGGGTTAGTGTTAAAGTTAGGGTTAGGTTTAAGGTTAGGGTTAGGTTAAGTGTAAGGTTTAGGGTGAGGGTTAGGGTTAGGGTTAAAGTTAGTGTTAGGGTTAGGGTTACGTTTAGGGTTAAGGTTAAGGGTTAGGGTTAGTGTTAGTGTTAGGGTTAGGGTTAAGGTCAGGGTTATGGTTAGGGTTAGGGTTAGGGTAAGGGTAAGATTAGGTTTAGGGTTAGGGTTAGCTTTAGGGTTAGGGTTAGGGTAAGGTAAGAGTTAGGGTTAGGGTTAGGGTTAGAGTTAGGGTTAGGGTAAGGGTAAAGGTTAGGGATAGGGTTAGGGTTAGGATTAGGTTTAGGGTTAGGAAAGGGTAATGGTTAGGGTTAGGGTTAGGTTTAGGTTTAGGTTTTGGGTAAGGTAAGGTTTATGGTTAGGTTTGGGTTAGGGTTAGGGTTAGGGTTAGGGTAAGGGTTAGGAAAGGGTAAGGGTTAGGGTTAGGGTTAGGGGTAGGGTAAGGATTAGTGTTAGGGTTAGGAAAGGGTAAGGGTTAGGGTTAGGGATAGGGTTAGGGTAAGGGTTAGGTTTAGGGTAAAGGTAAGTTTTAGGGTTAGGGTTAGGGTTAGGGTTAGGATTAGGGTTAGGGTTAGGGTAACGGTAAGGGTTATGGTTATGGTTAGGGTTAGGGTTAACGTTAGGGTTAGGGTTAGGTTAAGGGTAAGGGTTAGGATTAGGGTTAGGGTTAGGTTTAGGGTTAGGGTTAGCATTAAGGTTAGGATTAGGGTTAGGGTAAGAGTAAGGGTTAGGGTTAGGGTTAGGGTTAGGGTAAGGGTAAGGGTTAGGGTTAGGTTTAGGTTTAGGTTTTGGTTTAGGGTTAAGGTTAGGGTTAGGGTAAGGGTAAGGGTAAGGGTTAGTGTTAGGGTTAGGGTTAGTGTTAGGGTTAGGGTTAGGGTAAGGGTTAGGGTTAGGTTTAGGGTAAAGGTAAGGTTTAGGGTTAGGGTTAGGGTTAGGGTTAGGTTCAGGGTTAGGGTTAGTGTAAGAGTAAGGGTTAGGGTTAGGGTTACTGTTAGGTTTAGGTTTAGGGTTAGGGTTAGTGTTAGGGTAACTGTAAGGGTTAGGGTTAAGGTTAGGGTTAGGGTTAGGGTTAGGGTGTTAGGGTTAGGGTAAGGGTTAGGGTTAGGGTTAGGTTTAGGGTTAGATTTAGTGTTAGGTTTAGGGTAAGGGTAAGTGTTAGGTTACGTTTTGGGTTGGAGTTAAGGTTAGTGTTAGGGTTAGGGTTAGGGTAAGGTTTAAGGTTATGGTAAGGGTTAGGGTTAGGGTTAGTGTTAGGGTAAGGGTAAGTGTTAGTGTTAGGGTTAGGGTTAGGTTAAGGGTTAGGGTGAGGGTAGGGTAAGGGTAAGTGTTGTGTTAGCGTTAGGGTTAGGTTAAGGGTAAGGGTCAGGGTTAGGGTTAGGGTTTTGTTTAGGGTTAGGGTTAGAGTTAGGGTGGGTAAGTGTTAGGGTTAGGGTTAGGGTTAGGATAAGGGTAAGGGTTAGTGTTAGGGTTATGGTTTGGGTTAGGGTAAGGGTTAGGATTAGGGTTAGGGTTAGGTTTAGGGTAAGGGTAAGGGTTTGGGGTAGGTTTAGGTTTAGGGTTAGGGTTAGGGTAAGGGTTAGGGCTAGGGTTAGGGTTAGGTTTAGGGTTAAGGTTAGGGTTAGGGTTAGGGTAAGTGTAAGGGTAAGGTTTACGGTTAGGGTTAGGTTAAGGGTAAGGGTTAGGGTGAGGGTTAGGGTAAGGGTTAGGGTGAGCGTTAGGGTTAGGGTTAGGGTTAGGATTTAGGGTTAGTGTTTGGGTTAGGGTAAGTGTTAGGGTTAGTGTTAGGGTTAGGGTAAGGGTTAGGGTTAGAGTTAGGGTTAGGGTAAGGGTTAGGGTAAGGATTAGGGTATGGCTAAGGGTTAGAGTTAGGGTTCGGGGTTAGGGTAAGGGTTAGGGTTAGGGTTAGGGTAAGAGTAAGGGTTAGATTTACGGTTAGGGTAAGGGTAAGTGTTAGGTTTAGGGTTAAGGTTAGGGTAAGTGTATGGGTTAGCATTAGGGTTAGGGTTACGGTTAGCATTAGTGTTAGGGTTAGGGTTAGGTTTGGGGTTAGGGTTAGGGTTAGGGTTAGGGTTAATGTTAATGTTAATGTTAGGGTTAGGATTAGGGTTAGGGTTAGGGTTAGGGTAAGGGTTAGGGTTAGGTTAGGGTAGGGTTAGACGTAGGGTTAGGGTTAAGGTAAGGGTAAGGGTTACGGTTAGGGTTAGGGTTAAGGTAAGGGTTAGGGTTAGGGGTTATGGTTAGGGTTTGGTTTAGGGCAAGTGTTAGGTTTAGGGTTGGGGTTAGGTAAGTGTAAAAGTTAGGGTTAGCTTTAGGGTTAGGTTAAGGGTCAGTGTTTAGGTAAGGGTTAGGGTTAGGGTTACGATTAGGGTAAGGGTAAGCGTTAGGGTTAGGGTTAGTGTTGGGTTTAGGGTTGGGATTAATGTTAGGGTTAGGGTTAGGTTAAGGGTAAGGCTTAGGATTAGGGTTAGGGTTAGGGTTAGGTTTAAGGTTAGGGTTAGGGTAAGGGTAAGGGTTAGGGTAAGGGTTAGGGTTAGGGTAAAGTTTAGGGTTAGGGTTAGGGTTAGGGTAAGGGTAAGGGTTTGGTTTAGGGTTAGGTTTAGGTTTAGGGTTAGGGTTAGGGTAAGGGTAAGGTTTAGGGTTAGGGTTAGGGTTAGGGTTAAGGTTAGGGTTAGGGTTAGGGTTAGGTTAGGGTAGTTGTAACGGCTAGGGTTAGGGTTAGGGTTAAGTTTAGGGTAAGGGTAAAGGTAAGTGTTAGCGTTACTTTAGGGTTAGGGTTAGGTTTAGGGAAAGGTAAATGTTAGGTTTAGGATTAGCGTAAGGATTAGGGTTAGGTTTAGGGTTAGGTTAAGGGTTAGGGTTAGGGTTAGGGTGAGCATTAGGTTTAGGGTTAGGGTTAGGGGTTAGGGTTAGTGTTAGGGTTAGGGTCAGGGTTAGGGTTAGGGTTAGGCTAAGGGTGAGGGTTAGGTTTAGGGTTAGTGTAAGGCTAATGTTAGGTTTAGGGTTAGGGTAAAAGTTAGGGTTAGGGTTGAGGTTAGGTTTAGGGTAAGGGTAAGGGTAAGTGTTAGGGTAAGGGTTAGGGTTAGGGTTAGGGTTAGGTTAAGGGTAAGCATTAGGGTTAGGGTTAGGGTTAGCGTTAGTGTTAGTGTTAGGGTTAGGGTTAGGGTTAGGGTAAGGGTTAGGTTTAGGGTTAGTGTTAGGTTAAGGGTAAGCGTTAGGGTTAGGGTTAGGGTTAGGTTATGGGTAAGTGTTAGAGTTAGGGTTAGGGTTAGGTTTAGGGTTAGGGTTAGGGTTAGGTTAACGGTAAGCCTTAGGGTTAGGGTTAGGGTTAGGGTAAGGGTTAGGGTTAGGGTTAGGGTTAGGTTAAGGGTAAGCATTAGGGTTAGGGTTAGGGTTAGGGTAAGGGTTATGGTTAGGGTTAGGGTTAGGTTAAGGGTAAGTGTTAGGGTTAGGGTTCACGTTAGGGTTAGTGTTAGGTTAAGGGTAAGCGTTAGGGTTAGGGTTAGGGTTAGGTGATGGGTAAGCGTTAGGGTTAGGGTTAGGGTCAGGGTAAGGGTTAGGGTTAGGGTTAGGGTTAGCGTTAGGGTTAGAGGTAGGATTAGGGTTAAGGTAAGTTAAGTTTTAGGGTTAGGGTTAGGGTTAAGTTAAGGGTTAGGGTTAGGGGTTATGGTGAGGGTTAGTGTTAGGGTAAGGGTTAGGGTTAGGGTTGGGTTAGGGTAAGGGTAAAAGTTAGGGTTAGGTTAGGGTTAGGGTAAGGGTCAGTGTTAAGGTTACGGTTAGGGTTAGCGTTACTGTAAGGGTAAGCGTTAGGGTTAGGGATAGCGTTGGGTTTAGGTTTGGGATTAAGGTTAGGGTTAGGGTTAGGTTAAGGTTTAGGGTTAGAGTTAGGGTTAGGGTTAGGGTTAGGTTTAAGGTTAGGGTTAGGGTAAGGGTAAGGGTTAGGATAAGGGTTACGGTTAGGGTAAAGTTAGGTTTAGGGTTAGGGTTAGGGTAATGCCGGGCCTCCTGGCAGCAAATTGAGGTTCCTGTAATAAGGGGCAGGGACTGGAAAAATTAGAAGAGAGACAAACACATCGGGTCCAGGAGGTCTGCAGCCCAAGCAAAAACTGCCGCGCCGTTTATTCTTAACTCAAAATTTATATCCCTTCTTGAGACCAGGGCACTGCCAGGTGTTACATCCAGATGGTTAATCAGGGAACTGTTGGGGGTTACATTCATATGGTAAATCTCAGATCAATTGAACAGGAGAAGGCCAAAAAACAATAAGACAATCAAGCAATTATCTGATGCAAATCAAAGTACAGTTTGATTCCACTCTTGCTCCCGACATATCCCCCATCTTTATTTTAAAAGAAACACAAGTGCAATTTCTTCTCTTTCCACTATCTCTAATTATCTCATTATCCTGTCTCACTTTCCAAAAATGACTGGTCCCTTCATCTAAAGGGGATAGATGGGCGGAGATTCAGCTTCTGTGACTTCTTCAAGCTGACTCAGGGGCGTTGTCTCTGTGCTTGACCAGGGACCTTAAGAAGCCTAGCCTGTTTTATTAGGGATTGCAAGGATTACATATCAGGAATAATAATTTGCTCCAAACTGGAGGTCATATTTAACATTTAAGAACTGCACGAACCATCTTTGGCTACAATAGTGTAGTTACATAGCACCCATTTGCAAAGGCCTTTTCTTGATTGGGGAATTAAATTTCTGCAACCTTAACAATGCTTCAGTTGTCAGATCTAAACAGATTAATAGAGACACAAGTCTCAGATCCACAAACTTTTCCTGAATTTGTGGCTGGTGTCAAAAATAAATAAATAAATAAATAAATAAATAAATAAATAAATAAATAAATAAATAAAAATTTCGCTCAATTAGGGCTTTAAACTACCCACTATCACAGAAGATTGACAAGTTCCTGCCCAGTTATGAAAGGCACGGGCATTAGTAAGGCATGCTTACAAACTATTCTATGACCTCCCGGCTCTGATTAATTTGATCGGCCAAGCACAAGTGACTAAGATCTGACAGCATCTCTGCCATCCAAGCAGAGGCTTTCTGCATCGTGTCCCAGTAGAGTTTCTCCACACAGGGATAAATGTCCCATTGGCAATTCACTTGCTTAGTTGCTGGACTTGAACTCAGGGCCTGGGCACTGTCCCTCAGGAAAGTTATGATGAGTCATTGGAGGGCCGGGTGGCTACGATAGAGAAGAAGTTAGAAGAAATGCTACATCTTCTATCGAAAATGGGGACAGAGCAGAGAGCCCCCCCAGAAGTAGGAAAGAAATATGACCCTCAGGCCACTATGATGTCTGATTCTAAACCTTACCCCTCACACCCACCGCCTCCAGCTGCAGCCTTACGGCCTCAATCCCTTTCTCAACCTTTAGGCAAGCCTAAAGGCCCTAGCAACAAGTCCCTTTTAACAGGCACTACAACCAGGCACAGTGCATCGCAATTAAACCTGACTCAGGCTGCTAGAGAGAGGGAAGGTATTTCAGGGCCTCTATGCTTCCCTAGTTTAGTTGATCATGATGAACAAGTATACCATCAACCTGTTACTGTTAAACTATTACAGGATTTAAAAAATGCCTGCGCCCAATATGGGCCAACTGCCCCTTTTACTCAAGTAATATTGGAGGCTGCGTGTGCTGCTATTGCATGCCCAAATGACTGAAAGCGGCTTGCCAGAGCATGCCTTAGTGCGGGAGAGTACTTATTATGGGAGACAGAGTTCACTGCACAGTGTTGGGCTAAAATTGAAACAAATAGGTCTAAGAACCTGCCTTACACTGTTGATCAGTTGTTAGGAGAGGGAACCTATAAAAACACCGAAGATCAATTGGGTTATGCAAAGGAGGCCTATTTACAAATAAATGCTGCGGCGAGAGAGGCTTGGAAAAAGTTACGCAATTCCAATCGTACAAAAATTCTAGTAGAAGTTAAACAGGGACCGAATGAACCTTATCTAGAATTTTTGTCTCCATGAATGGAGACTGCAGACTGCCTAGTACAAGATGAGGATGCAAATCAAAGTACAGTTTGATTCCACTCTTGCTCCCAACAGGGTAAGGGTTTGGTTTAGGGTTAGGGATATGTTTAGGGTTAGGGTTAGGGTACGCGTAAGGGTTAGGGTTAGTGTTAGGGTTAGGGTTAAGGTTAGGGTTACGGTTAGGGTCAGGTTAGGGTAAGGGTAACGGCTAGGGTTAGGGTTAGGTTTAAGATTAGGGTAAGGGTAAGGGTAAGGATTAGCGTTAGTGTTAGGGTTAGGGTTACGTTTAGGGTTAGGGTAAGGGTTAGCGTTAGGGCTAAGGTTAGGGTTAAGTTTAGGTTAGGGTTAGGGTTAGGGTTAGGGTAAGGGTAAGGGTAAGGTTTAGGCTTAGGGTAAGGGTAAGGGTTAGTGTTAGGGTTAGGGTGAGGGTTAGGGTTAAGGTTATGGTTAGGGTAAGGGTAAGGGTTAGGGTTAGGGTTAGGGTTAGGGTAAGAGTAATAGTTAGGGTTAGGGTTAGGTTTAGGTTCAGGGTTAGGGTTAGGGTAAGGTTTAGGGTTAGGGTTAGTGTTAGGTTTAGGGTTAAGGTTAGGGTTAGGGTAAGGGTAAGGGTAAGGGTTAGGGTTAGGGTTAGGGTTAGGGGTCAGGGTTAAGGTTAGGGTTAGGTTTAGGGTAAGGGTAAGGTTTAGGGTTAGGGTTAGGTTTAGGTTTGGGGATAGGGTTAGGGTAAGAGTAAGGGTTAGGGTTAGGGTTAGGGTTAGGGGAAGGGTATGGGTTAGGGTTAGGATTAGTGTTAGGGTTACGGTTAGGGTTAGGGTTAGGGTTAGGCTAAGGTTTAGGGTTAGGGTTAGGGTAATCGTTAGGTTTAGGGTTAAGGTTAGGGTTAGATGTAGTGTTAGGGTTAGGGTAAGGGTAAGGTTTAGGGTTAGGGTAATGGTTAGGGCTCTGGGTTAGCGTTAGTGTTAGGGTTAGGGTAAGGGTTGGTTTAGGGTTAGGTTCAGGTTTAGGGTATAAGTTAGGGTTAGGATTAGGGTTAGGGTTAGGGGTAGAGTTAGGGTAAGGGGAAGCGTTATGGTTAGGGTTAGGGTTAGCTTTAGGTTTGGGGTTAAGATTAGGGTTAGGGTTAGGGTAAGAGTAAGGGTTAGGGTTAGGGTTAGGGTTAGGGTTAGGGTTAGGGTGAGGGTAAGGGTAAGGGTTATGATTATGGTTAGGGTTAGGGTTAGGTTTAAATTTAGGGTTACGGTAAGGGTAAGGTTTAGGGTTAGGGTTAGGGTTAGGGTAAAGGTTAGGGTTAGGGTTAGGGTTAGGGTTAGGGTTAAGGTAAGGGTAAGGGTTAGGGTTAGTGTTAGGGTTAGGGTAAGGGTTAGGGTTAGTGGTTAGGGTTAGCGTTAGGTTTAAGGTAAGTGTTAGGGTTAGGGTTAGGGTTAGGGTTAGCCTAAGGGGTAGAGTTAGGGTTAGGGTTAGAGGTAGGGTTAGGGTTAGGGTAAGGGTAAGGATTAGGGTTAGGGTTAGGGTTAAGGTAAGGGTAAGGGTTAGGGTTAGGGGTTAGGGTTAGTGTTAGGGTTAGGGTAAGGGTTAGGGTTAGGGTTGGAGTTAGGGTAAAAGTTTGGGTTAGGGTTAGGTTTAGGGTTAGGATAATGGTCAGTGTTAGGGTTAGGGTTCGGGATAGGGTTAGGGTTAGGGTAAGGGTAAGCGTTAGGGTTAGGCTTAGGGTTGGGTTTAGGGTTGGGTTTAGGTTAGGGTTAGGGTTAGGGTAAGGGTAAGGGTTATGGTTAGGGTTAGGGTTAGGGTTAGGTTTAAGTTTAGGGTTAGGATAAGGGTAAGGTTTAGGGTTGGGGTTAGGGTTGTTTTAGGGTTAGGGTTAGATTAAAGGTAAGGGTTAGGTTTAGGGTTAGGGTTAGGGTTAATGTTAGGGTGAGGGTTAGGTTTAGGGTTAGTGTAAGGGCAAGGGTAAGGTAAATGTAAAGGCTAGGGTTAGGGTTAGGGTGAGCGTTAGGTTTAGGGTAAGTGTAAGGGTTAGGGTTAGGGTTAGGGTTGGTTTAGGGTTAGGGTTAGGGTAAGGGTAAAGGTTAGGTTTAGGGATAGGGTTAGGGTTAAGGTTAGGGTGAGGGTTAGGGTTAGGGTTACTGTAAGGGAAAGGGTAAGGTTTAGGGTTAGGGTTAGGGTTAGTGTTATGGTTAGGGTTAGGTAAAGCGTAAGGGTTAGGGTTACGGTTAGGGTAAGGATTAGGGTTAGGGTTAGGAATAGGGTAAGGTTTAGGATTAGGGTTATGGTTAGCATTAAGTTTAGGGTTAGGTTTAGGGTAAGGGTAAGGTTTAGGGTTAGAGTTAGGGTTAGGGTAAGTGTTAGGGTTAGGGTTAGGGTAAAGGTTAGGGTTAGGGTTAGGGTTAGGTTTAGGGTAAGGGTAAGGTTTAGGGTTAGCGTTAGGGTTAGGTTTAGGTTTGGGGTTAGGGTTAGGGTAAGAGTAAGGGTTAGGGTAAGGGTTAGGGTTAGGGTAAGGGTAAGGGTTAGGGTTAGGGTTGGGGTTAGGGTTAAGGTTAGGGTTAGGGTTAGGGTTAGGCTAAGGGTTAGGGTTAGGGTTAGGGTAACGGTTAGGTTTAGGGTTAGGGTTAGGGTTAGAGGTAGGGTTTGGGTTAGGCTAAGGGTAAGGTTTAGGGTTTGGGTTAGGGTAAGCGTAAGGGTTAGGATTAGGGTTAGGTTTAATTAGGGTTAGGGTAAGGGTAAGGGTTAGGGTTAGGGATAGGGTTAGGCTAAGGATTAGGGTTAGGGTTAGGGTTAGGGTAAGGGTTAGGGTTAGAGTTAGGGTTAGCATTAAGGTTAGGGTTAGGACTAGGGTAAGGGTAAGGTTTAGGGTTAGGGTTAGGGTAAGGTTTACGGTTAGGTTTATGGTAAGGATCAGGGTTAGTGTTAGGGTTAGGGTTGGGTTTAGGGTTAGTGTTAGGGTAAGGGTTAGGGTTAGGGTTAGGGTTGGGTTTAGGGTTGGGGTTAAGGTTAGGGTTAGGGTTAGGGTAAGGGTAAGGTTTAGGTTAGGGTTATGGTTAGGGTTAGGTTTAATGTTAGGGTTAGGGTAAGGGTAAGAGTTAGGGTTAGGGTTTCGGTAAAGTTTAGGGTTAGGGTTAGGGTTAGGTTTAGGGTAAGGGTAAGGGTAATTGTTAGGGTTAGGTTTAGGTTTAGGGTTAGGGTAAGGGTAAGTGTTAGGTTTAGGTTTAGGATTAGGGTTAAGGTTAGGGTTATGGTTAGGGTTAGGGTTACGGTAAATGTAAGGGCTAGGGTTAGGGTTAGGGTGAGCATTAGGGTTAGGGTTAGGATTAGGGGTTAGGGTTAGTGTTAGGGTTAGGGTTAGGGTAAGGATTAGGATTAGGTTTAGGTTTAGGGTAAGGGTTAGGGTTAGGGTTAGGGTGAGCGTTAGGATTAGGGTTAGGGTTAGGGGTTAGGGTTAATGTTAGGTTTAGGGTAAGGGTTAGGGTTAGGGTTAGGGTAACGGTTAGAGTTAGGGTAAGGGTTAGGGTAAGGCTAAGGGTTAGAATTAGGGTTAGGGTAAGGTTTAGGTTTAGGGTTAGGTTAATGCTAAGGGTTAGAGATAGGGTTAGGGGTTAGGGTTAGGGTTAGGGTAAGGGTAAGGTTTAGGTTTAGGGTTAGGTTTATCGTAAGGCTCAGGGTTAGCATTAGGGTAAGGATTAAGGTTAGCATAGTGTTAGGGTTAGGGTTAGGGTTAGGGTAAGAGTAAGGGATAGAGTTAGGGTTAGGGTTAAGGTTAGGGTTGAAGTTAGGGTTAGGCTAAGGGTTAGGTTTAGCATAAGAGTTAGGGTTAGGGTTAGGGTTAGAGGTAGGGTTAGGGTTAGGGTAAGGGTAAGGGTTAGGGTTAGGTTTAGGGTAAGGGTTGGGGTTAGGGGTTAGGGTTAGTGTTAGGGTTAGGGTAATGGTTAGGGTTAGGGTTAGGGTTGGGGTTAGGGTAAAAGTTTGGGTTAGGGTTAGGGTTAGGGTTAGGGTAAGGGTCAGTGTTACGATTAGGGTTCGGGTTATGGTTAGGGTTTGGGTAAGGGTAAGCATTATGGTTAGGGTTAGGGTTGGGTTTATTGTTTGGGTTAAGGTTAGGGTTAGGGTAAGGTAAGGGTTATAGTTATGGTTATGGTTAGGGTTAGATTTAAGGTTAGGGTTAGGATAAGGGTAAGCTTTAGGGTTAGGGTTAGGGTTAGGGTAAAGTTTAGGGTTAGGGTTAGGGTTAGGTTAAGAGTTAGGGTTAGGGTTATGGTTAGGTTTAGGGTTAGGGTTAGGGTAAGGGTAAGGGTTAGGGTTAGGGTTAGGGTTAGGATAAGGGTTAGGGGTTAGGTTTAGGTTTAAGGTAAGGGTTAGGGTTAGGGTTAGGGTTAGGGCAAAAGTTAGGGTTAGGGTTAGAGTTAGGGTTAGGGTAAGGGTAAGGGTTAGGGTTAGGTTTAGGGTTATGGTTAGGGTTAGGTTATGGGTAAACGTTAGGTTTAGGGTTAGGGTTGGGTTTAGGGTTGGGGTTAAGGTTGGGTTATGGTTAGAGTTAGGTTTAAGATTAGGGTTAGTGTAAGGGTAAGAGTAAGTGTTAGGGTTACGGTAAAGTTTAGGGTTAGGGTTAGGGTTAGGGTTAGGGTAAGAGTAAGGGTTAGGGTTACGGTTAGGGTTAGGGAACGGTAAGGGTTAGGGTAAGGGTTAAGGTTAGGGTTAAGGTTAGTGTTAGGGTTCGGGTTAGGCTAAGGGTTAGGGTTAGGTTTAGGGTAAGGGTTAGGTTTAGGGTTAGGGTTAGCGATAGAGGTAGGGTTAGGGATAGGGTAAGGGTAAGGGTTAGGGTTAGGGTTAGGGTTAGGTTAAGGGTAAGTGTTATGGTTAGGTTTAGGGTTAGCTTTAGGTGTGGGGTTAAGATTAGTGTTAGGATTAGGGTTAGGGTTAGGGTAAAAGGGTTAGGGTTAGGGTTACAGTAAGGGTAAGTGTTAGGGTTAGGGTTAGTGTTAGGTTAAGGGTAAGCGTTATGGTTAGGGTTATTGTTAGGTTTAGGTTTGGGGTTAAGATTAGGGTTAGGGTTAGGGTAAGTGTAAGGGTTAGGGTTAGGGTTGGGTTTAGGGTTGGGGTTAAGGTTAGGTTTAAATTTAGGGTTACGGTAAGGGTTAGGTTAGGGTTAGGGTTAGGGTTAGGTTTAATGTTAGGGTTAGGGTAATGGTAAGAGTTAGGGTTAGGGTTTCGGTAAAGTTTAGAGTTAGGGTTAGGGTTAGGTTTAGGGTAAGGGTAAGGGTAATTGTTAGGGTTAGGTTTAGGTTTAGGGTTAGGGTAAGGGTAAGTGTTAGGTTTAGGTTTAGGATTAGGGTTAAGGTTAGGGTTATGGTTAGGGTTAGGGTTACGGTAAATGTAAGGGCTATGGTTAGGGTTAGGGTGAGCATTAGGGTTAGGGTTAGGATTAGGGGTTAGGGTTAGTGTTAGGGTTAGGGTTAGGGTAAGGATTAGGATTAGGTTTAGGTTTAGGGTAAGGGTTAGGGTTAGGGTTAGGGTGAGCGTTAGGGTTAGGGCTAGGGTTAGGGGTTAGGGTTAATGTTAGGGTTAGGGTAAGGGTTAGGGTTAGGGTTAGGTTAACGGTTTGAGTTAGGGTAAGGGTTAGGGTAAGGCTAAGGGTTAGAATTAGGGTTAGGGCAAGGTTTAGGTTTAGGGTTAGGTTAATGCTAAGGGTTAGAGATAGGGTTAGGGGTTAGGGTTAGGGTTAGGGTAAGGGTAAGGTTTAGGTTTAGGGTTAGGTTTATCGTAAGGCTCAGGGTTAGCATTAGGGTAAGGATTAAGGTTAGCATAGTGTTAGGGTTAGGGTTAGGGTTAGGGTAAGAGTAAGGGATAGAGTTAGGGTTAGGGTTAAGGTTAGGGCTGAAGTTAGGGTTAGGCTAAGGGTTAGGTTTAGCATAAGAGTTAGGGTTAGGGTTAGGGTTAGAGGTAGGGTTAGGGTTAGGGTAAGGGTAAGGGTTAGTGTTAGGGTTAGGTTTAGGGTAAGGGTTGGGGTTAGGGGTTAGGGTTAGTGTTAGGGTTAGGGTAATGGTTAGGGTTAGGGTTAGGGTTGGGGTTAGGTTAAAAGTTTGGGTTAGGGTTAGGGTTAGGGTTAGGGTAAGGGTCAGTGTTACGATTAGGGTTCGGGTTATGGTTAGGGTTTGGGTAAGGGTAAGCGTTATGGTTAGGGTTAGGGTTTGGTTTATTGTTTGGTTTAAGGTTAGGGTTAGGGTAAGTTAAGGGTTATGGTTATGGTTATGGTTAGGGTTAGGTTTAAGGTTAGGGTTAGGATAAGGGTAAGCTTTAGGGTTAGGGTTAGGGTTAGGGTAAAGTTTAGGGTTAGGGTTAGGGTTAGGGTAAGAGTTAGGGTTAGGGTTATGGTTCGGTTTAGGGTTAGGGTTAGGGTTAGGATAAGGGTTAGGGGTTAGGTTTAGGTTTAAGGTAAGGGTTAGGGTTAGGGTTAGGGTTAGGGCAAAAGTTAGGGTTAGGGTTAGAGTTAGGGTTACGGTAAGGGTAAGGGTTAGGGTTAGGTTTAGGGTTATGGTTAGGGTTAGGTTAAGGGTAAACGTTAGGGTTAGGGTTAGGGTTGGGTTTAGGGTTGGGGTTAAGGTTGGGTTATGGTTAGAGTTAGGTTTAAGATTATGGTTAGTGTAAGGGTAAGAGTAAGTGTTAGGGTTACGGTAAAGTTTAGGGTTAGGGTTAGGGTTAGGGTTAGGGTAAGGGTAAGGGTTAGGATTAGGTTTATGGTTAGCATTAAGGTTAGGGTTAGGTTTAGTGTAAGGGTAAGGGTTAGGGTTAGGGTTAGGGTTAGGGGTTAGGGTTAGGTTTAGGGTTAGGGTAAGGGTTAGGGTTAGAGTTAGGTTTAGGGTAAATGTTTGGGGTAGGGTTAGCGTTAGGGTTAGGGTTAGGGTTAGGGTTAGCATTAAGGTTAGGGTTAGGGCTAGGGTAAGGGTAAGGTTTAGGGTTAGGGGTAGGGTAAGGTTTACAGTTAGGTTTATGGTAAGGGTCAGGGTTAGTGTTAGGGTTAGGGTTATGTTTAGGGTTAGGGTTAGGGTAAGGGTAAGGGTAATGGTTAGGGTTAGTTTTAGGTTCAGGGTTAGGGTTAGGGTAAGCGTTAGGGTTTGGGTTAGGGTTAGGGTTCAATGTTCTGGTTAGGATTAGGGTAAGGGGAAGGTTTAGGGTTAGGGTTAGGGTTAGGTTTGGGGTTAGGGTTAGGGTAAGAGTAAGAGTTAGGGTTACGGTTATGGTTAGGGGAAGGGAGAGGTTTAGGGTTAGGGTTAGGGTTAGGGTTAGGGTTAAGGTTAGGGGTAGGGTTAGTATTAAGCTAAGGGTTAGGGTTAGGGTTAGGGTAAGGATTAGGTTCAGGGTTAGGGTTAGGGTTAGAGGAAGGGTTAGGGATAGAGTAAGTGTAAGGTTTAGGGTTAGGGTTACGGTTAGGTTAAGGGTAAGCGTTATGTTTAGGGTTAGGGTTAACGTTAGGTGTGGGGTTAAGATTAGTGGTAGGGTTAGGGTTAGGGTTAGGGTAAAAGTTAGGGTTAGGGTTAGGGTTAGGGTTAGAGTAAGCGTAAGTGTTTGGGTTAGGGTTAGGATTAGGTTAGGTAAGCATTATGGTTGGGGTTATGGTTAGCTTTAGGTTTGGGGTTAAGATAAGGGTTAGGGTTAGGGTAAGTGTAAGGGTTAGGGTTAGGGTTGGGTTTAGGGTTGGGGTTAAGGTTAGGGTTAGGGTTAGGGTAAGGGTAAGGGTTAGGTTAGGGTTAGGGTTAGGTTTAAGGTTAGGGTTAGGGTAAGGGTAAGAATTAGGGTTAGGGTTACGGTAAAGTTTAGGGTTAGGGGTAGGCTTAGGGTAAGGGTAAGGGTTAGGATTAGTGTTAGGTTTAAGGTTAGGGTTACGGTAAGGGTAAGGGTTAGGTTTAGGTTAGGGTTAGGGTTTGGGTAAGAATTAGGGTTAGGGTAAGAGTTAGGGTTATGGTTAGGGTTAGCATTAAGGTTATGGTTATTGCTAGGGTAAGGGTAAGGGTTAGGGTTAGGGTTAGAGTAAGGGTTAGGGTTAGGTTTAGGGTAAGGGTCAGGGTTAGTCTTAGGGTTAGGGTTTAGGTAATTAGGGATAGGGTAAGGTAAGTTAACTTAATTTAGTTAACTGAATTCATAGTTAGGGTAAGGTAAGGGTTAGGGTTAGGTTTAGGGTTAGGTAGTCTTTAATGGTTAGGCTTAAGATTTTATTGTAAGGGGAAAAGGTTTAGGGTTAGGGTTAGGGTTAGTTTTGGGGTTAGGGTTAGGGTAAGAGTAAGGGTTAGGGTTACTGTTAGGGTTAGGGAAAGGGTAAGGGTTAGGGTAAGTGTTAGGGTTAGGGTTAGGGTTAGGCTAAGGGTTAGGGTTAGGTTTAGGGTAAGGGTTAGGTTTAGGGTGAGGGTTAGGGATAGAGGTAGGGTTAGGGATAGGGTAAGGGTAAGGGTTAGGGTTAGGGTTAGAGTTAGGTTAAGGGTAAGCGTTATGGTTAGGTTTCGGGTTACCTTTAGATGTGGGGTTAAGATTAGGGTTAGGGTTAGTGTTAGGGTTAGGGTAAAAGTTAGGGTTAGGGTTCGGGTTAGGGTTAGAGTAAGGGTAAGTGTTAGGGTTAGGATTAGGGTTAGGTTAAGGGTAAGCGTTATGGTTAGGGTTAGGGTTAGCTTTAGGTTTGGGGTTAAGATTAGGGTTAGGGTTAGGGTAAGTGTAAGGGTTAGGGTTAGGGTTGGGTTTAGGGTTGGGGATAAGGTTAGGGTTAGGGTTAGGGTAAGGGTAAGGGTTAGGTAAGGGTTGAGGTTAGGGTTAGGTTTAATGTTAGGGTTAGGGTTATGGTAAGATTTAGGGTTAGGGTTACGGTAAAGTTTAGGGTTACGGTTAGGATTAGGCTTAGGGTAAGGGTAAGGGTAAGGGTTAGGGTTAGGGTTAGGGTTGGGTTTAGGTTTAGGATTAGGGTAAGGGTAAGTGTTAGGTTTAGGTTTAGGGTTAGGGTTAAGGTTAGGGTTAGGGTTAGGGTTAGGGTTACGGTAAATGTAAGGGCTAGGGTTAGGGTTAGGGTGAGTGTTAGGTTTAGGGTAAGGGTTAGGGTTAGGGTTAGGGTTAGGGTTAGGGTTAGGTTTAGGGTTAGGGTTAGTGTAATGGTAAGGGTTAGGTTTAGGGTTAGGGTTAGGGTTAAGGTTAGGGTTATGTTTAGGGTTAGGGTTAGGGTAAGGGTAAGGGTAAGGTTTAGGGTTAGGTTTAGGGTTAGGTAAAGGGTAAGGGTTAGGGTTAGGGTTAGGGTTAGGGTAAGGATTAGGGTAAGGGTTAGGAATAGGGTAAGGGTTAGGATTAGGGTTATGGTTAGCAATAAGTTTAGGTTTAGGTTTAGGGTAAGGGTAAGGGTTAGGGTTAGAGATAGGGTTAGGGTAAGTGTTAGGGTTAGGATTAGGGTTAGGGTAAGGGTTAGGGTTAGGGTTAGGGTTAGGTTTAGAGTTAGAGTTAGGGTAAGGGTAAGGGTTACGGTTAGGTTTAGTTTCAGGGTTAGGGATAGGGTAAGGGTAGGGTTAGGGTTTGTGTTAGGTTTAGGGTTAAGGTTAGGTTTAGTGTTAGGGTAAGGGTCAGGGTTAGGGTTAGGGTTAGGGGTCAGTGTTAGTACTAGGGTTAGGTTTAGGGTAAGGGTATGGGTTAGGGTTAGGTTTAGGTTTGGGGTTAAGGCTAGGGTAAGAGTAAGGGTTAGGGTTAGATTTAGGGTAAGGGTAAGGGTTAGGGTTAGGGTTGGGGTTAGGGTTAAGGTTAGGGAAGGGGTTAGGGTTAGGCTAAAGGTTAGGGTTAGGGTTAGGGTAACGGTTACGTTTAGGATTAGGATTAGGGTTAGAAGTAGCGTTTGGGTTAGGCTGAGGTTAAGGGTTAGGGTTAGGGTTAGGGTAAGGGTTAGGGTTAGGGTATAGGGTTAGGGTTAGGGTTAGGGTAAGGGTTAGGGTTAGAGTTAGGGTTAGGGTAAAAAGTAGGGTTAGGGTTAGCGTTAGGGTTAGTGTAAGGGTAAGTGTTAGGGTTAGGGTTAGGGATAGGTTAAGGGTAAGCGTTATGGTTAGGTTAGGGTTAGGTTTAGGTTTGGGGTTAAAGTTAGGGGTAGGGTTAGGTTAAGTGTAAGGGTTAGGATTAGGGTTAAGTATAAGTTTCTGGTTAGGGTAAGGGTAAGGGTTAGGTTTAGGGTTAGGGTTAGGGTTAGGCTAAGGATTAGGGTTAGGGTTAGATTTAGGGTTATCATTAAGGTTAGGGTTAGGGCTAGGGTAAGGGTAAGGGTTAGGGTTAGGGTTAGGTTAAGGGTTAGGGTTAGGTTTAGGGTAAGGGTCAGGGTTATTGTTAGGGTTAGTGTTGGGTTTAGGGTTAGGGTTAGGGTAAGGGTAAGGGTAAGAGTTAGGGTTAGGTTTAGGTTCAGGGTTAGGTTTACAGTAAGGGTAAGTGTTAGGGTTAGGGTTAGGGTTAGGGGTCAGTGTTTTGGTTAGGGTTAGGATTAGGGTAAGGGGATGGTTTAGGGTTAGGGTTAGGGTTAGGTTTGGGGTTAGGGTTAGGGTAAGAGTAAGGGTTAGGGTTACAGTTAGGGTTAGGGGAAGGTTAAGGGTTAGGGTAAGGGTTATGGTTAGGTTTAGGGTTAGGATTAGGGTAAGGGTAATGGTTAGGGTTAGGGTTAGGGTTGGCTTTAGGGTTGGGGTTAAGGTTAGGGTTAGGGTTAGGTTTAGGTTTAAGATTAGGTTTAGTGTAAGGGTAAGAGTAAGGGTTAGGGTTACGTTAAAGTTTAGGGTTAGGGTTAGGGTTAGGGTAAGGGTTAGGGTTAGGGTTATGGTTAGGTTTAGGGTTAGGATTAGGGTAAGGGTAAGGGTTAGGGTTAGGGTTAGGGTTGGGTTTAAGTTTGGGGTCAAGGTTAGGGTTAGGGTTAGGTTTAGGTTTAAGATTAGGGTTAGTGTAAGGGTAAGAGTAAGGGTTAGGGTTACGGTAAAGTTTAGGTTTAGGGTTAGGGTTAGGCTTAGGGTAAGGGTAAGGGTTAGGATTAGGGTTATGGTTAGCATTAAGGTTAGGGTTAGGTTTAGGGTAAGGGTAAGGGTTAGGGTTAGTGTTAGGGTTAGGGTTTGGGGTTAGGGTTAGGGTTAGGGTAAGGGTTAGGGTTAGAGTTAGGGTTAGGGTTAGGGTTAGGGGTTATTGTTAGGGTTAGGAATAGGGTAAGGGTAAGCGTTATGGTTAGGCTTAGGGTTAGGGTTAAGGTTAGGATTAGGGTTAGGGTTAGGGTAAAGGTAAGGGCTAGGGTTAGGGTTAAGGTTAGGGTTAGGTTTAGGGTAAGGGTAAGGGTTAGGGTTAGGTTTAGGGTTAGGTTTAGAGTTAGGGTTAGGGTAAGTATAAGGGTTAGGTTTAGGGTTAAGGTTAGGGTTAAGGGTTAGGGTTAGGGTTAGGATAAGGGTAAGGGTAAGGTTTAGGGTTAGGGTTAGGTTTAGGGTCAGGGTTAGGGTTAGGGAAAGGGTAAGGGTTTGAGTTAGTGTTAGGGTTAGGGTAAGATTAGGGTTAGGGTTAGGAATAGGGTAGGTTTAGGATTAGGGTTATGGTTAGGGTTAGGGTAAGGGTTAGGGTTCGGTTTAGGGTTAGGGTAAGGGTTAGGTTTAGGGTTAGGTTTAGGGTAAGGGATAGGGATAGAGTTAGGTTTAGGGTTAGGTTTAGGGTTAGGATTAGGGTAAGGGTAAGGGTTACGGTTAGGTTTAGGTTCAGGTAAGGGTTAGGGTAAGGGTTAGGGTTAACGTTAGGGTTAGGGTTAGAGTAAGGGTTGGGTTTAGGGTTAGGGTTAGCGTTAGAGGTAGGGTTAGGCTTAGGGTAAGGGTAAGGGTTAGCTTTAGGGTTAGGGTTAGGGTAAGTATTGGGGCTAGGGGATAGTGTTAGGGTTAGGATTAGGGTAAGTGTTAGGATTAGGTTTAGGGTTAGGGTTAGCATAAAAGTTAGGGTTAGGGTTTGGGTTAGGGTAAGGGTAAGTGTTAGGGTTAGGGTTAGGGTTAGGTTAAGGGTAAGCATTATGGTTAGGGTTAGGGTTAGCTTTAGGTTTGGGGTTAGGGTAAGGGTTAGGGTTAGGTTTAATGTGAGCGTAACAGTTAGGGTTAGGGTTGGGTTTAGGGTTGGGGTTAAGGTTAGGGTAAGGGTTAGGTTAAAGGTAAGCGTTAGGGTTAGGGGTAGGGTTAGGGTTAGGTTTAAGGTTAGGGTTAGGGTCAGGGTAAGAGTTAGGGTTAGGGTTAGGGTTAGGTTTAGGGTTAGGGTTAGGGTAAGGGTAAGTGTTAGGGTTAGGGTTAGGGTTAAGGTTAGGGTTAGGGTTAGGGTAAATGTAAGGGCTAGGGTTAGGGTTAAGGTTAGCATTAGGTTTAGGGTAAGGGTTAGGGTTAGGGTTAGGGTTAGGATTAAGTTTATGTTTTGGATTAGGTTTAGGGTTAGGGTTAGGGTTAGGGTTAGGGAGAGGGTAAGGGTTAGGTTTAGGGCTAGGAATAGTGTAATGGTTAGGATTAGGGTTATGGTTAGCATTAAGGTTAGGGTTAGGCTTAGGGTAAGGATAAGGTTTAGAGTTAGAGTTAGGGTTAGGGTAAGGGTTAGGGTTAGGGTTAGGGTTAGTGTAAGGGTTAGGGTTAGTGTTAGGGTTAGGTTTAGGGTTAGGGTTAGGGTAAGAGAAAGGGCTATGGTAAGGTTTAGGTTCAGGGTTAGGTTTAGGGTAAGGGTTAGGGTTAGAGTTTGGGTTAGGTTTAGGATTACGGTTAGGGTAAGGGTTAGGGTAAGGGTAAAGGTTAGGGTTAGGGTTAGGGATAGGGGTCAGGGTTAGGGTTAGGGTGATGTTTAGGGTAAGGTTAAGTTTTAGGGTTAGGGTTAGGGTTAGGTTTGGGTTAGGGTTAGGGTAAGAGTAAGGGTTAGGCTAAGTGTTCGGGTAAGGGTAAGGATTAGGGTTAGGGTTAGGGTTAGGGTTAAGGTTAGGGTTAGGGTTAGGGTTAGGCTAAGGGTTAGGGTTAGGGTTAGGTTAACGGTTAGGTTTAGGGTTAGGGTTATGGTTAGAGGTAGGGTTAGGGTTAGGCTAAGGGTTAGGGTAGGGTTAGGGTTAGGGTTAGGGTAAGGGTTAGGGTTATGGGTTAGGGTTAGGGTTAGGGTTAGGGTAAGGGTTAGGGTTAGAGTTAGGGTTAGGGTAAAAGTTTGGGTTAGGGTTAGCAGTAGGGTTAGGGTTAGGGTTAGGGGTTAGTGTTAGGGTTAGGGATAGGGTAAGGGTAAGCGTTCTGGTTAGGATTAGTGTTAGGTTTAGGTTTGGGGTTAACGTTAGGGTTAGGGTTAGGGTATGTGTAAGGGTTAGGGTTAGGGTTAGGTTTAAGGTTAGGGTTAGGGTTAGGTTTAGGATTCGGGTTAGGGTTAAGGGTAAGGGTTAGGCTTAGCGTTAGGGTTAGGGTACGGATTAGGGTTAGGTTTAGTGTTAGGGTAAGGGTAAGGTTTATGGTAAGGGTAAAAGTTAGTGTTAGGGTTAGGGGTTTTGGTTAAGGTTAGTTTTAGGCTTAGCGTAAGCGTAAAGTTTAGGGTTAGGGTCAGGGTTAGGGGTTAGGGTTAGGGTTTGGTTTAAGGTTAGGGTTATTGTAAGGGTAAGAGTTAGGGTTAGGGTTACGGTAAAGTTTAGGGTTAGGTTTAGAGTTAGGCTTAGGATAAGGGTAAGGGTTAGGGTTAGGGTTAGGGTTAGGTTTAATGTTAGGGTTAGGTTAATGGTAAGTGTTAGGGTAAGGGTTAGGGTTAGGGTTAAGGTTAGGGTTAGGGTTAGGGTTAGGGTTAGGGTAAATGTAAGGTGTAGGTTAGGGTTAGGGTTAGGGTTAGGTTTAGGGTAAGGGTTAGGGTTAGGGTTAAGTTTAGGGTTAGGTTTATGGTTAGGGTTAGGGTAAGGGTAAGGGTTAGGTTTAGGGTTATGATTAGGGTTAAGGTTAGGGTTAGGGTTAGGCTAAGGGTAAGGGTTAGGGTTAGGATTAGTGTTAGGGTAAGATTAGGGTTAGGGTTAGGAATAGGGTAAGGATTAGGATTAGGGATATGGTTATTATTAAGGTTAGGGTTAGGTTTAGGGTAAGGGTAAGGGTTAGGGTTAGAGTTAGGGTTGGGTTAAGGGTTAGGAATAGGCTTAGGGATAGGGTAAGGGTTAGGATTAGGGTTAGGGTTAGGGTTAGGTTTAGGGTAAGGGTAAGGTTTATGGTTAGGTTTAGGTTCAGGGTTAGGGTTTGGTAAGGATTTGGGTTAAGGTTAGGTTTAGGGTTAGGTTTAGGGTAAGGGTTAGGTTTAGGGTTATGGTTAGGGTTAGAGGCAGTGTTAGGGTAAGGATAAGGGTTAGGGTTAGGGTTAGGGTTAGGGTTAGGGTAAGGGTTGGGGCTAGGGATTAGGGTTAGGGTTAGGGTTAGGGTAAGCGTTAGGGTTAGTGTTAGGTTTAGGGTTAGCGTAAAAGTTAGGATTAGGGTTAGGGTTAGGGTTAGGGTAAGGGTTAGGTTTGGAGTTAGGTTTAGGGTTAGGGTAAGGGTGAGGGTTAGGGTTAGGGATAGAGTAAGGGTAAGCGTTATGGTTAGGGTTAGGGTTAGGTTTAGGTTTGGGGTTAAAGTTAGGGTTAGGGTGAGGGTATGTGTAAGGGTTAGGGTTAGGGTTAGTGTTAGGGTTAAGGTAAGGGTTAGGGTTAGGGTTAGGGTTAGGGTTCAGTTTAGGGTTAGGGTTGGGGTAAGGGTAAGGGTAAGGGTTAGGGTAATGGTTAGGGTTAGGGTTAGTGTTAGGGTAAGGATTAGGGTTAGGTTTAGGGTTAGGGTAAGGGTTAGGGTTAGGGTTAGGTTTAGGGTAAGGGATAGGGATAGAGTTAGGGTTAGGGTTAGGTTTAGGTTTAGGATTAGGGTAAGGGTAAGGGTTAGGGTAAGGGTAAGGGTTAGGGTAAGGGTGAGGGTTAGTGTTAGGGTTAGGGGTTGTGGTTAATGTTAGTTTTAGACTTAGCGTAAGGGTAAAGTTTAGGGTTAGGATTATGGTTAGGGGTTAGGGTTAGGGTTAGGATTATGGTAAGGATTAGGGTTAGGTTTAGGGTAAAGGTAATGTTTAGGGTTAGGGTTAGGGTTAGGTTTGGGGTTAGGGTTACGGTCAGAGTAAGGGTTAGGGTTAGGGTTAGTGTTAGGGTAAGTGTAAGTGTTAGGGTTAGGGTTAGGTTTAGGATTATGTTATGGGTAGGTGTTAGGGTTAGGGTTAGGGTTAGGTTAAGGGTAAGCGTTAGGGTTAGGGTAAGGGTTAGGGTTAGGGTTTGGGTTAGGGTAAGGTTTAGGGTTAGGGTCAGGGTAAGGGTCAGGGTTAGGTTTAGGGTTAGGGTTAGGGTTAGGGTTAGGGTAAGGGTCAGGGTTAGGGTTAGGGTTAGGGTTGGGTTTAGGGTTAGGGTTAGGGTTAGTGTTAGGTTTAGGGTTAAGGTTGGGTTTAGGGTTAGGGTAAGGGTAAGGGTTAGTGTTAGGTTAGGGTTAGGGTTAGGTTTAGGGTTAGGGTTTGTTTAAGGTAAGCGTTAGGTTTAGGATTAGGGATAGGTTTAGGGTTAGGGTTAGGGTAAGGGTATGAGTTAGGTGTTAGGGTTAGGGTAAGGGTAAGGGTTAGGGTTAGGGTTAGTGTTAAGGTTAGTGTTAGGGTTAGGGTTAGGCTAAGGGTTAGGGTTAGGGTTAGGGTAAGGGTTAGGGTTAGGGTTAGGGTAAGATTAAGGGTTAGAGTTAGGGATAGGGTTAGGTTTAGGGTTAGGGTTAGGGTAAGGGTAAGGGTTAGGGTTAGGGTAAGGGTAAGGGTTAGGGTTAGGGTTAGGGTTAAGGTTAGGGTTAGGATTAGGGTAAGGTTTAGGGTTAGGTTTAGGGAAAGCATAAGGGTTAGGGTTAGGGTTAGGGTTAGGGTAAGGATTAGGGTTAGGATTAGGAATAGGGTAGGGTTAGGATTAGGGTTATGGTTAGCATTAAGGTTAGGGTTAGGTTTATGGTAAGGGTAAGGGTTAGAGTTAGAGTTACTGTTAGGGTAAGGGTTAGGGTTAGGGTTAGGGTAAGGTTCAGGGTTAGGTTTAGGGTTAGGGTAGGGTAAGTGAAAGGGCTACGGTTAGGTTTAGGTTCAGGGTTAGGGTTAGGGTTAGGGTTAGGTTTAGGGTAAGGGTAAGGTTTAGGATTAGGGTTAGGGTTAGGTTTGGGGTTAGGGTTTGGGTAAGATTAAGGGTTAGGGATACGGTTAGGATTAGGGGAAGTGTAAGGTTTAGGGTTAGGGTTAGGTTTAAGGTTCGTGTTAGGGTTAGGGTAAGTCTAAGGGATAGGGTTAGGGTTAGGGTTAGGGAAATGGTTAGATTTAGGGTTAGGGTTAGGGATAGAGGTAGGGTTAGGGTTAGGGTAATGGTAAGGGTTAGGGTTAGGGTTAGGGTAAGGGTTAGGGCTAGGGTTTAGGATTAGGGTAAGTTTTAGGGTTAGGGTTAGGGTTAGCGTAAATGTTAGGCTTAGGGTTAGGGTTAGGGTAAGTGTTAGGGTTAGCGTTAGGGTTAGGTTAAGGGTAAGCGTTATGGTTTGGGTTAGGGTTAGCTTTAGGTTTGGGGTTAAGATTAGGGTTAGGGTTAGGGTTAGGGGTAGGGGTAGGGTTAGGGTTTGGGTTACCGTGAGCGTTAGGGTTAGGGTTAGGTTTGGGTTTAGGTTTGGGGTTCAGGTTAGGGTTATGGTTAGGGTAAGGGTAAGGGTTAGGGTTAGGGTTAGGGTTAGGGTTAGGTTTAAGGTTATGTTTAGGGTAAGGGTGAGAGTTAGGATTAGGATTACGGTAAAGATTAGGCTTAGGGTTAAGGTTACGGTAAGGGTTAGGGTTAGGGTTAGGGTGAGGGTAAGGGTGAGGTTTTGAGTTAGGTTTAGAGTTAGGGTAAGGGTTAGGGTTAGGTATAGGTTAGGGTTAGGGTTAGGTTTAGGGTTTGGGTTAGAGTTAAGGGTGAGGGTTAGGGTTAGGGTTAGGGTAAGGATTAGGGTTAGGTTTAGGGTTAGGGTAAGGGTAAGGGTAGGGTAAGAGTAAGGGTTAGTGTTAGGGTTAGGGGTTATGGTTAAAGTTAGTTTTAGGCTTAGCGTAAGGGTAGGGTTTAGGGTTAGGGTTAGGGTTAGGGGTTAGGGTTAAGGTTAGGGTTAGGGTAAGTGTTAGGGTTAGGTTTAGGGTAAAGGTAAGGTTTATGGTTAGGTTTAGGGTTAGGTTTGGGGTTAGGTTTAGAGTGAGAGTGAGGGTTAGGGTTAGGTTTAGGGTAAAGGTAAGGTTTAGGGTTAGGTTTACGGTTAGGTTTGGGGTTAGGTTTAGGGTGAGAGTAAGGGTTAGGGTTAGGTTTACGATTAGGGGAATGGTAAGTGTTAGGGTTACGGTTAGGGTTACGTTTTGGGGAAGCGTTAGGGTTAGGGTTAGGGTTAGGTTAAGGGTAAGTGTTAGGGTTAGGGTTAGGGTTAGGGTTAGGGTAAGGATTAGGGTTAGGGTTAGGGTTAGGGTAAGGGTTAGGGTTAGGGTTAGTGTAAGGGTCAGGTTTAGAGTTGGGGTTAGGGTTAGGGTAAGGGTAAGGGTTAGGGTTAGGTTAGGGTTAGGGGTCAGGGTTAGTGTTAGGGTTAGGTTTAGGTTTAGGGTAAGGGTAAGGTTTAGGATTAGTCTTAGGGTTAGGTTTGGGGTTAGGGTTAGGGTAAGATTAAGGATTAGGGTTATGGTTAGGGTTAGGGGAAGGGTAAGGTTTAGGGTTAGGGTTAGGGTTAAGGTTAGGGTTAGGTTTAGGGTTAGGCGAAGGGTTAGGGTTAGAGTTAGGGTTAGGGAAAGGGTTAGGTTAAGGGTTAGGGTTAGGGTTACAGGTAGGGTTAGAGTTAGGGTTAGGGTAAAATTTGGTTTAGGGTTAGCGTTAGGGTTAGGGTTAGGGTAAGGGTTAGGGTTAGGGGTAGGGTTAGGGTAAGTTTTAGGGTTAGGGTTAGGGTTAGTGTTAGCGTAAATATTAGGCTTAGGGTTAGGGTTAGGGTAAGGGTAAGTGTTAGGGTTAGCGTTAGGGTTAGGTTAAGGGTAAGCATTATGGTTAGGGTTAGGGTTAGCTTTAGGTTTGGGGTTAAGATTAGGGTTAGGGTTCGGGTAAGTGTAAGGGTTAGGGTTAGGGTTAGGGTTAGGGTAAAGATTAGGATTAGTTTTAGGGTTAGGGTAAGGGTTAGGGTTAGGGTTAGGGTGAGCGTTAGGTTTAGGGTTAGGGTTGGGTTTAGGTTTGGGGTTAAGGTTAGGTTTATGGTTAGGGTAAGGGTAAGGGTTAGGGTTAGGGTTAGGGTTAGGTTTAAGATTAGGGTTAGGGTAAGGGTAAGAGTAAGGTTACGGTTATGGTAAAGTTTAGGGTTAGAGTTAGGGTTAGGCTTAGGGTAAGGGTAAGGGTTAGGGTTAGGGTTAGGGTTAGGTTTAGGGTTAGGTTTAGGGTAAGGGTAAGTTTTAGGGTTAGGGTTAGGGTTAGGGTTAAGGTTAGGTTTAGGGTTAGGTTTAGGGTAAATGAAAGGGCTAGGGTTAGGGTTATTGTTAGGGTTAGGGTTAGGGTTAGGGTAAGGGTAAGGTTTAGGGTTAGGGTTAGGGTTAGAGATAGTGTTAGGGTAAGGGTAAGGGTTAGTGTTAGGTTAGGGTTAGGGGTCAGGGTTAGGATTAGGGTTAGGTTTAGGGTAAGGGTAAGGTTTAGGATTAGGGTTAGGGTTAGGGTTAGGTTTGGGC
The DNA here is from genome assembly GCF_031878675.1 of Megascapheus bottae. Taxonomy (NCBI): domain Eukaryota; kingdom Metazoa; phylum Chordata; class Mammalia; order Rodentia; family Geomyidae; genus Megascapheus; species Megascapheus bottae. Next base: position 40,046 of record NW_028327296.1, on the reverse strand, counting down.
TTAGGGTTAGGGTAAGATTAAGGGTTAGAGTTAGGGTAGGGTTAGGTTTACGGTTAGGGTTAGGGTAAGGGTAAGGGTTAGGGTTAGGGTTAGGGTTAGGGTTAAGGTTAGGGTTAGGAATTAGGGTTAAGGTTAGGGTAAGTGTAAGGGTAAGGTTTAGGGTTAGGGTTAGGGAAAGCATAAGGGTTAGGGTTAGGGTTAGTGTTAGGGTAAGGATTAGGGTTAGTATTAGGAATAGGGTAAGGGTTAGGATTAGGGTTATGGTTAGCATTAAGGTTAGGGTTAGGGTTAGGGTAAGGATTAGGGTTAGTATTAGGAATAGGGTAAGGGTTAGGATTAGGGTTATGGTTAGCATTAAGGTTAGGGTTAGGTTTAGGGTAAGGGTAAGGGTTAGAGTTAGAGTTACTGTTAGGGTAAGGGTTAGGGTTAGGGTTAGGGTAAGGGTTAGGGTTAGGTTTAGGGTTAGGGTAGGGTAAGTGAAAGGGCTAAGGTTAGGTTTAGGTTCAGGGTTAGGGTTAGGGTTAGGGTTAGGTTTAGGGTAAGGGTAAGGTTTAGGATTAGGGTTAGGGTTAGGTTTGGGGTTAGGGTTAGGGTAAGATTAAGGGTTATGGTTACGGTTAGGGTTAGGGGAAGGGTAAGGTTTAGGGTTAGGGTTAGGGTTAAGGTTCGTGTTAGGGTTAGGGTTAGGCTAAGGGATAGGGTTAGGTTTAGGGTTAGGGAAAGGGTTAGATTTAGGGTTAGGATTAGGGATAGAGGTAGGGTTAGGGTTAGGGTAATGGTAAGGGTTAGGGTTAGGGTTAGGGTAAGGGTTAGGGCTAGGGTTTAGGATTAGGGTAAGTTTTAGGGTTAGGGTTAGGGTTAGGGTTATCGTAAATGTTAGGCTTACGGTTAGGGTTAGGGTAAGGGTAAGTGTTATGGTTAGCGTTTGGGTTAGGTTAAGGGTAAGCTTTATGATTTGGGTTAGAGTTAGCTTTAGGTTTGGGGTTAAGATTAGGGTTAGGGTCAGGGTAAAGTTAAGGGTTAGGGTTAGGGTTAGGGTTATGGTTAAGGTTAGGGTTTGGGTTAGGGTTAGGCTAAGGGTTAAGGTTATGGTTAGGTTAATGGTTAGGTTTTGGGTTAGGGTTAGGGTTACAGGTAGGGTTAGGGTTAGGCTAAGGATAAGGGTTAGGTGTAGGGTTAGGGTTAGGGTAAGGGTTAGGGTTTGGGGTTAGGGTTAGGTTTAGGGTAAGGGTTAGGGTTAGGGCTAGGGTTAGTGTAAAAGTTAGGGTTAGGGTAAGCGTTAGGGTTAGGGTAAGGGTAAGTGTTAGGGTTAGGGTTAGGGATAGGTTAAGGGTAAGCGTTATGGTTAGGGTTAGGGTTAGGTTTAGGTTTGGGGTTAAAGTTAGGGTTAGGGTTAGGGTAAGTGTAAGGGTTAGGGTTAGGGTTAGGTTTAAGGATAGGGTTAGGGTAAGGGCAAGGGTTAGGTTTAGGGTTAAGGTTAGGTTTAGGGTTAGGTTTAGGGTTAGGGTTAGGGTTAAGGGTAAATGTTAGGGTTAGGGTTAGGGTTATTGTAAGGATTAGGATTTGGTTTAGGGTTAGGGTAAGGGTAAGGGTTAGGGTACGGGTAAGGGTTAGGGTTAGGGTTAGGGGTTATGGTTAGGGTTAGTGTTAGGCTTAGGTTAAGGGTAAGGTTTAGGGTTAGGGTTAGGGTTAGGATTGGGGTAAGGGTTAGGGTTAGGTTTAGGGTAAAATAAGGTTTAGGGTTCGGGTTAGCGTTAGGTTTGGGGTTAGGTTTAGGGTAAGAGTAAGGGTTAGGGTTAGGGTTAAGGTTAGGGTAAGGGTAAGTGTTAGGTTTAGGGTTAGGGTTAGGGTTAGGTTAAGGGTTAGGGTTAGGATTACGGTTAGGGTTAGGTTAAGGTTAAGCGTTAGGGTTCGGTTTAGGGTAAATGTAAGGTTTAGGGTTCGGGTTAGGGTTAGGGATAGCATTAAGTTTAGGGTAAGAGTTCGGGTTAGGGTTAGGGTTGGGTTAAGGGTTAGGGTTAGGATAAGGGTAAGGGTTAGGTTTAGGTTTAGGGTCAGGGTTAGGGTTAGGGTAAGGGTTAGGGTTAGGGTTAGTGTTAGGTTTAGGGTTAAGTTTAGGGTTAGGGTAAGGGTAAGGGTTAGGGTTAGGGTTAGGGTTATGGGTCAGGCTTAGGGTTAGGGTTAGGTTTAGGGTAAGGGTAAAGTTAAGGGTTAGACTTAGGGTTAGGTTTGGGTTTAGGGTTAGGGTAAGAGTAAGAGTTAGGATTACTTTTAGGGTTAGGGGAAGGGGATGTGTTAGGTTTAGGGTTAGGGATAGGGTTAAGTTTCGGATTAGGGTTAGGGTTAGGCTAAGGGTTAGTGTTAGGGTTAGGGTAAGTGTTAGGGTTAGGTTTAGGGTAAAGGTAAGGTTTAGGTTTAGGTTTAGGGTTAGGTTTGGGGTTAGGTTTAGGGTGAGAGTGAGGGTTAGGGTTAGGTTTAGGGTAAAGGTAAGGTTTAGGGTTAGGTTTAGGGTTAGGTTTGGGGTTAGGTTTAGGGTGAGAGTAAGGGTTAGGGTTAGGTTTACGATTAGGGTAAGGGTAAGTGTTAGGGTTACGGTTAGGGTTACGTTTTGGGTAAGCGTTAGGGTTAGGGTTAGGGTTAGGTTAAGGGTAAGTGTTAGGGTTAGGGTTAGGGTTAGGGTTAGGGTAAGGATTAGGGTTAGGGTTAGGGTTAGGGTAAGGGTTAGGGTTAGGGTTAGTGTAAGAGTCAGGGTTAGGTTTGGGGTTAGGGTTAGGGTAAGGGTAAGGGTTAGGGTTAGGTTAGGGATAGGGGTCAGGGTTAGGGTTAGGGTTAGGGTTAGGTTTAGGGTAAGGGTAAGGTTTAGGATTAGTATTAGGGTTAGGTTTGGGGTTAGGGTTAGGGTAAGATTAAGGATTAGGGTTACACTTAGGGTTAGGGGAAGGGTAAGGTTTAGGGTTAGGGTTAGGGTTAAGGTTAGGGTTAGGTTTAGGGTTAGGCGAAGGGTTAGGGTTATAATTAGGGTTAGGGAAAGAGTTAGGTTAAGGGTTAGGGTTAGGGTTAGAGGTAGGGTTAGAGTTAGGGTTAGGGTAAAAATTTGGGTTAGGGTTAGCGTTAGGGTTAGGGTTAGGGTAAGGGTTAGGTTTAGGGGTAGGGTTAGGGTAAGGTTTAGGGTTAGGGTTAGGGTTAGTGTTAGTGTAAATATTAGGCTTAGGGTTAGGGTTAGGGTTAGGGTTAGGGTTAGGGTTAGAGCTAGGTGTCAGTGTTAGGTTTAGGGTTAGGTTTAGGGTAAGTTTAAGGTTTAGGGTTAGGGTTAGCTTTGGGGTTAGGGTTATGGTAAGAGTAAGGATTAGCGTTAGGGTTAGGGTTAGGGTAAGGGTTAGGGTTAGGGGTAGGGTTAGGGTAAGGTTTAGGGTTAGGGTTAGGTTTAGTGTTAGTGTAAATATTAGGCTTAGGGTTAGGGTTAGGGTTAGGATTAGGGTTAGGGTAAGGGTTAGGGTTAGGGTTAGAGCTAGGTGTCAGTGTTAGGGTTAGGGTTAGGTTTAGGGTAAGTTTAAGGTTTAGGGTTAGGGTTAGCTTTGGGGTTAGGGTTATGGTAAGAGTAAGGATTAGGGTTAGGGTTAGGGTAAGGGTAAGGATTAGGGTTAGGGTTAGGGTTAGGGTTAAGGTTAGGGTTTGGGTTAGGGTTAGGCTAAGGGTTAGGGTTACGGTTAGGTTAATGGTTAGGTTTTGGGTTAGCGTTAGGGTTAGAGGTAGGGTTAGGGTTAGGCTAAGGGTAAGGGTTTGTTGTAGGGTTAGGTTTAGGGTAAGGGTTAGGGTTAGGGGTTAGGGTTAGGTTTAGGGTAAGGGTTATTGTTAGGGCTAGGGTTAGTGTAAAAGTTAGTGTTAGGGTAAGCGTTAGGGTTAGGGTAAGGGTAAGTGTTAAGGTTAGGTTTAGGGATGGGGTAAGGTTAAGCGTTATTGTTAGGGTTAGCGTTAGGTTTAAGGTTAGGGTTAGGGTAAGGGCAAGGGTTAGGTTTAGGGTTAAGGTTAGGTTTAGGGTTAGGTTTAGGGTTAGTGTTAGGGTTAAGGGTAAATGTTAGGGTTAGGGTTCGGGTTATTGTAAGGATTAGGGTTAGGTTTAGGGTTAGGGTAAGAGTAAGGGTTAGGGTACGGGTAAGGGTTAGGGTTAGGGTTAGGGGTTATGGTTAGGGTTAGTGTTAGGCTTAGGGTAAGGGTAAGGTTTAGGGTTAGGGTTAGGGGTTAGGGTTAGGGTTAGGATTGGGGTAAGGGTTAGGGTTAGGTTTAGGGTAAAATAAGGTTTAGGGTTAGGGTTAGCGTTAGGTTTGGGGTTAGGGTTAGGGTAAGAGTAAGGGTTAGGGTTAGGGTTAGGGTTAGGGTTAGGTTAAGGGTTAGCGTTAGGATTACGGTTAGGGTTAGGTTAAGGTTAAGCGTTAGGGTTTGGTTTAGGGTAAATGTAAGGTTTAGGGTTAGGGTTAGCATTAAATTTAGGGTAAGAGTTAGGGTTAGGGTTAGGGTATGGTTAAGGTTTAGGGTTAGGGTAAGGGTAAGGGTTAGGGTTAGGTTTAGGGTCAGGGTTAGGGTTAGGGTAAGGGTTAGGGTTAGGGTTAGTGTTAGGTTTAGGGTTAAGTTTAGGGTTAGGGTAAGGGTAAGGTTTAGGGTTAGGGTTAGGGTTAGGGGTCAGGCTTAGGGTTAGGGTTAGGTTTAGGGTAAGGGTAAAGTTAAGGGTTAGGCTTAGGGTTAAGTTTGGGTTTAGGGTTAGGGTAAGAGTAAGAGTTAGGATTACTTTTAGGGTTAGGGGAAGGGGATGGGTTAGTGTTAGGGTTAGGGATAGGGTTAAGTTTCGGGTTAGGTTTAGGGTTAGGCTAAGGGTTAGTGTTAGGGTTAGGGTTAGAGTAAGGGTTAGGTTTAGGGTTAGGGTTAGGGTTAGAGGTAGGGTTAGGGTTAGGGTAAGGGTAAGGTTTAGGGTTAGGGTTAGGGTTAAGGTAAGGGTTAGGGATAAGGGTTAGGGGTAGGGGTTAGGGTTAGGGTTAGGGTAAGGTTTAGGGTTAGGGTTAGTGTAAAATTTAGGGATAGGGTTAGGGTTAGGGTTAGGGTAAGTGTAAGTGTTAGGGTTAGGGTTAGGGTTAGGTTAAGGGTAAGCGTTATGATTAGGGTTAGGTTTAGATTTAGGTTTGGGGTTAAGATTAGGGTTAGGGTTAGGGTTAGGGTTAGGGTAAGGATTAGGATTAGGTTTAGGGTTAGGGTAAGGGTTAGGGTTAGGGTGAGCTTTAGGTTTAGGGTTAGGGTTAGGTGTATGGGTTAGTGTTAGGGTTTGGGTAAGGGTTAGGGTTAGGGTTAGGGTAACTCTAAAGGTTAAAGTTAGGGTTAGGGTAAGGTTTAGGATTAGGGTTAAGGAAAGGCTAAGGGTTAGAGTTAGGGTTAGGGGTTAGGGTTAGGGTTAGGGTTAGAGGTAGGGTTAGGGTTAGTGTAAAGATAAGGTTTAGGGTTACGGTTAGGTTTTGGGTAAGGGTTACGATTAGGGGTTAGGGTTAGGGTTATTGTTAGGGTAAGTGTTAGGATTAGATTAGGGTTTGGGTTAGGGTAAAAGTTTGAGTTAGGGTTCGGGTTAGGGTTAGTTTTAGGGTAAGGGTAAGGGTTATGGTTAGGGTTACAGTTAGGGTTAGGTCTAAGGTTAGGGTTAGGGTAAGGGTAAGGGTTAGGTTTAGGGTTAGGATTAGGGTAAAGTTTAGGGTTAGTGTTAGGGTTAGGGTAAGGGTAAGGGTTAGGGTTAGGGTTAGGATTAGGGTAAAGTTTAGGGTTAGTGTTAGGGTTAGGGTAAGGGTAAGGATTAGGGTTAGGGTTAGGTTTAGGGTTATGGTAAGGGTTAGGTTTAGGGGTTAGGGTTAGGGTTAGGTTTAGGGTAAGGGTTAGGGTTAGGGTTAGGGTTAGGGTAAAAGTTAGGGTTAGGGTTAGAGTTAGGTGTAGGTTTAGGGTTAGGGTAAAAGTTAGGGTTAGGGTTAGAGTTAGGGTTAGGGTTAGGGTAAGGGTTAGGCTTAGGGTTAGGGTTAGGTTTAAGGTTAGGGTAATAGTTAGGATTAGGTATACGGTAAAGTTTAGGGTTAGGGCTAGGGTTAGGCTTAGGGTAAGGGTAAGGGTTAGGGTTAGGGTTCGAGTTAGGTTTAGGGTTAGGGTTAGGGTAAGGGTAGTGTTAGGGTTAGGGTTAGTGTTAGGATTAAGGTAAGGGTTAGGGTTAGGGTTAGGGTTAGTGTAAATGTAAGGGCTATGGTTAGGGTTAGGGTTAGAGTTAGTTTTAGGGTTAGGGTTAGGGTAAGGGTAAGTGTTAGGGTTAGGGTTAGAGTTAAGGTTAGGGTTAGGGTTAGGGTTAAGGTTAGTGTAAATGTTAGGGCTAGGGTTAGTGTTAGGGTTAGGGTTCGGTTTAGGGTAAGGGTAAGTGTTAGGGTTAGATTTAGGGTTAGGGTTAGGTTTAGCGTTAGGGTTAGGGTAAGTGTAAGGGTTAGGGTAAGCATTAGGGTTAGGGTTAAGTTGAGCATTAGTGTTAGGGTTAGGGTTAGGGTTAGGGTAAGGGTAAGGTTTAGGGTTAGGATTAGGGTTAAAGTTAAGTTTGTGGTTAGGGTTAGGGTTAGGCTAAGGGTTAGGGTTAGGGTTAGGGTAAGGGTTAGGGTTAGGGTTAGTGTAGGGTAAGGGTAAGGGTTAGGGTTAGGGTTAAGTTTAGGGTTATGGTTAGGGTTAGGCTAAGGGTAAGTATTAGGGTTAGGGTTAGGGCTTAGGGTTAGGGTTAGGGTTAGGTTGGGTTTAGGATTAGGGTTAGTGTAAGGGTTAGGGTTAGGGTTATGGTTAGGGTTAAGGTTAGGGTTAGGGTTTGTTTTAGGGTTAGGGTTAGGGTTAAGGGTAAGGGTTAGGGTTAGGGTTAGGGTAAGGATTAGGGTAAGGTTTAGGTTTTGGGTAAGGGTAAGGGGTAGGGTAAGTGTAAGGGTTAGGGTTAGGGTTAGGGTTAGGGGTTATGGTAAGGGTTAGTTTTAGGCTTAGGGTAAGGGTAAAGTTTAGGGTTAGGGTTAGGGTTAGGGGTTAGGGTTAGTGTTAGGGTTAGGGTAATGGTTTGGTTTAGGTTTAGGGTAAAGTTAAGGTTTAGGATTAGGGTTAGGTTTAGGTTTAGGGTTAGGGTTAGGGTAAGAGTAAGGGTTAGGGTTAGGGTTAGGGTAAGGTAAGTGTTAGGATTAGGGTTAGGGTTAGGGTTAGGCTTAGGTTAAGGGTAAACGTTAGGGTTGGGGTTAGAGTTAGGTTAAGGGTAAGCGTTAGGGTTAGGGTAAGGGTTAGGGTTAGGGTTAGGGTTAGGGTAAGGATTAGGGTTAGGGTAAGGGTTAGGGTAAGGTTTAGGGTTAGGGTTAGGGTTAGCATTAAGGTTAGGGTTAGGGCTAGGTAAGGGAAAGGGTTAGGGTTAGAGTAGGGTAAGGGTTCCTGTTAGGGTTAGGGTAAGGTTTAGGGTTAGGGTTAGGCTTAGGGTTAAGGTTAGGGTTAGGATAAGGGTTAGGTTTAGTGTTAGGGTTAGGGTTGGGTTTAGGGTGAGGGTTAGGGTAAGGGTACGGGTTAGGTTTAGGTTTAGCTTCAGGGTTAGGGTTAGGGTAAGTGTTAGCGTTAGGGTTAGTGTTAGGTTTTGGGTTAAGGTTAGGGTTAGTGTTAGGGTAATGGTAAGGGTTAGGGTTAGGTTAGGGTTAGGGTTCAGGGTTAGGGTTAGGCTTAGGTTTAGCGTAAGGGTAAGGTTTAGGGTTAGGGTTAGGGTTAGCGTTAGGGTAAGGGTAAGGGTAATTGTTAGTGTTAGGTTTAGGGATAGGGTAAGGGTAAGCGTTATGGTTAGGGTTAGGGTTAGGTTTAGTTTTGGGGTTTAAGTTAGGGTTAGGGTTAGGGTAAGTGTAAGGGTTAGGGTTAGGGTTAGGTTTAAGGTTAGGGTTAGGGTAAGGGTTAGGGATAGGGTTAAGGTTGAAGTTAGGGTTAGGGTTAGGGTTTGCATTAAGGTTACGGTTAGGGCTAGGGTAAGGGTAAGCGTTAGGTATAGGGTTAGGGTAAGTGTTAGGGTTAGGGTTAGGGTAAGAGTCAGGGTTAATGTTAGGGTTAGGTTTGGGTTAAGGGTTAGGGTTAGAGTAAGGGTAAGGGTTAGGGTTAGGTTTAGGTTCAGGGTTAGGTTTAGGGTAAGGGTTAGGGTTAGGGTTAGTGTTAGGTTTAGGGTTAAGGTTAGGGTTAGGGTTAGGGTAAGGGTAAGGGTTAGGGTTAGGGTTAGGTTTAGGGGTCAGGGTTAGGGTTAGGATTAGGTTTAGGGTAAGGGTAAGGTTTAGGGTTAGGCTTAGGGTTAGGTTTGGGTTTAGGGTTAGGGTAAGAGTAAGGGTTAGGGTTACGGTTAGGGTTAGGGGAAGGGGAAGGGTTAGGGTTAGGGTTAGGGATAGGGTTAAGTTTAGGGTTAGAGTTAGGGTTAGGGTTTGGGTAAGGGTTAGGGTTAGGGTTAGTGGTAGGGTTAGGGTTAGGTGTTAGGGTTAGGGTTAACGTTAGGGTAAGGTTAGGGTTAGTGTCAGGGTAGGTTTAGGGTAAGGGTAAGTGTTAGAGTTTGGGTTAGGTTAAGGTTAGGGTAAGGGTAAGGGTTAGGGTTAGGATTAGGGTAACGGTAAGTGTTAGGGTTAGGGTTAGGGTTAGGGTAAGGGTTAGGGTTAGGGTTAGGGTTAGGGTAAGGATAAGGGTTAGGGTTAGGGTTAGGGGTTGGTTTTCGGTTAGGCTTGGGGTTAGGGAAATGGTAAGGGATAGGGTTAGGGCTCAGGTTACGGTTAAGGGTTAGGGTTAGGTTTAGTGTTAGGGTTAGGTAAGGGTAAGGTTTAGGGTTAGGGGTTATAGTTAGGGTTAGGGTAATGGTTAAGGATAAGGTAAGTGTAAGGGTTAGGGTTATGGTTAGGGTAAGGGTTAGGGTTAGGTTTAGGGTAAGGGTAAGGTTTAGGGTTAGGGTTAGATTTAGGTTTAGGGTAAGGGTAAGCGTTAGGTTTAGGGTTAGGGTTAAGGTTAGGTTTAGGTTTAGGTTTGGGGTAAGGTAAGGGTTAGGGTTAGGGTTAGGGTGAGGGTGAGGGTGAGGGTTAGGTTTAGTTTTAGGGTTTAGGGTTCGGGTTAGGGTTAGGGTTAGGGTTAGTTTCAGGTTTAGGGTTAGGGTAAGGGTAAGGTTTAGGTTTAGTGTTAGGGTTAGGGTTAGGGTTAGGGTTAGGGTTAGGGTAAGAGTTAGGGTAGGGTTAGGGTAAGGGTAAGTGTTAGGGTTAGTGTTAGGATTAGGTTTAGGGTAGGGTTCGGGGTAGGGTAAGGGTAAGGGTTCGGGTTAGGGTTAGGGTTAGGTCAGGGTTAGGGTAACGGTAAGGGTAAGTATTAGGGTTTGGGTTAGGTTAGGGTTAGGGTAAGGGTAAGGGTTCGGGTTAGGGTTAGGTTTAGGGTTAGGGTAAGGGTTAGGGTTAGGGTTAGGGTAAGGATTAGGGTTAGGGTTAGGGTAAGGGTGAGGGTTAGGGTTAGTTTTAGGGGTTAGGGTTCGGGTTAGGGTTAGGGTAAGGGTTAGGATTAGGTTTAGGGTTAGGTTTAGGGTTAGGGTTAGGTTTAGGATTAGGGTAAGTGTTATTGTTAGGGTTAGTGTTAGGGTTAGGGTTAGAGTTAGGGGTTAGGGTTAGGGTTAGGGTTAGGTTTAGGGTTAGGTTTAGGGTGAGGGTTAGGGTTAGGGTAAGGGTAAGGTTTAGGGTTAGGTTTAGGGTTAGGTTTAGTTTAGGGGTTAGTTTAGTTTAGGGTTAGGGTTATGTTTAGGTTTAGGGTTACATTTACAGTAAGGGTTAGGGTTAGGTTTACTGTTATGATTAGGGTTAACTTTAGAGTTAGGGTTAGGGTTTGGGTTAGGGTAAGGGTTAGGGTTAGGGTTAGGGTTAGGGATAGGGGTTAGGGTTAGGGTTAGGGTTAGTGTAAGCGTAAGGGTTATGGTTAAGGTTAGGGTTAGGGGTTAGGGTTAGGGTTAAGGTTAGGGTAACGGTAAATGTTAGGGTTTGGGTTAGGTTAGGGTTAGGGTAAGGGTAAGGGTTAGGGTTAGGGTTGGGGTTAGGGTTAGGGTAAGGCTTAGGGTTAGGGTTAGGATAACGGTAAGTGTTAGGGTTAGAGTTAGGGTTAGGGTAAGGTTTAGGGTTAGGGTTAGGGTTAGGGTAAGGATAAGGGTTAGGGTTAGGATTAGGGTTTGGATTAGGGTTAGGTTTAGGTTTAGGGTTAGGGTAGGGTAAATGTAAGGGTTAGGGTAAGGGTTAGGATTAGGGTTAGGGTTATGGGAAAGGGTAAGGGTTAGGGGTAGGGTTAAGTTTAGGGTTAGGTTTAGGGTTAGGGTAAGGGTTAGGGTTAGGTGTTAGGGTTACGGTTAGAGTTAGGGTAAGGGTGAGGGTTAGGGTGAGGGTTAGGATTACGGGTTAGGGTTAGGGTTGGGTTTAGGGTTAGGGTAAGTTTAGGATTAGGGTTAGGGTTAGGGTTAGGGGTGAGGGTTACGGTTAGAGTTATGGTAACGTTAGGGTTAGTTTTAAGGTTAGGGTGAGGGTTAGGGTTAGGGTTAGGGGTTAGGGTTCGGGTTAGGGTTAGGATTAGGGTAAAAGTTAGGGTTCGGTTTAGGATAAGGTTTAGGTTTAGGGTTAGGGTTAGGGTTAGGGTAAGGGTAACATTGAGGTTTAGGGTTAGGGTTAGGATTAGGGAAAGGGTAAGGGTTAGGGTAAGGGTTAGGGGTAGGGTTAGGGTTAGGGTCAGGATTAGGGTTAGGGTTAGGGTTAGGGTTAGGGTTAATGTTAGGGTAAGGGTTAGGGTTAGGGTTAGGTTAGGGTTATCGTGAGGGTTAGGGTTAGGGTTAGGGGTGACGCTTCGGGTTAGGGTTAGGGTTTCGATAAGTGTTAGGGTTAGGGTTAGGGTAAGGGTTAGAGTTAGGGTTAGGGTTAGGGTGAGGGTTATGGTTAGTTTTAAGGGTAAGGGTTCGGGTTAGGGTTCGGGTAAGGTTTAGTGTTAAGGTTAGGGTAAGGGTAAGTGTTAGGTTTAGAGTTAGGAGTAGGGTTAGGGTAAGGGTTAGGGTTAGGGTAAGGTTAAGGTTTAGGGTTAGGGTTTGGGTTAGGGTTAAGGTTAGGGTTAGGTTTAGGGTTAGGGTTAGGGAAAGGATAAGGGTTAGGGTAAGGGTAATGGTTAGGTTTAGTGTTAGGGTTACGGTAAGGGTTAGGGTTAGGGTTAGGGTTAGAGTTGGTGTTAGGGTTAGGGTAAGGGTAAGGGATAGGTTTAGGGTTAGGGTTAGGATTAGGGGTTAGGGTACGAGTTAGGGTTAGGGTTAGGGTAAGTTTTAGGGTTACTGATAGGGTTAGTGTTACGTTAAAATTTAGGGTTAAGGTAATGGTTAGTGTTAGGGTAAGGGTAAGTGTTTGGTTTAGGAGTAGGGTTACGGTTAAGGTAAGGGTAAGGGTTAGGGTTAGGTTTAGGGTTACGGTAAGGGTTAGGGTTAGGGTTAGGGTTAGGGTTAAGTTTAGGGTTAGGTTTAGGTTTACAGTTAGGATTATGGTTAGGTTTAGTTTGTGGGTTACGGTTAGGGTAAGGGTATCGTTTAGGGTTAGGGTTTGGGTTAGGGTTAAAGTTAGGCTTAGGGTTAGGGTTAGGGTTAGGGAAAGGGTAAGGGTTAGGGTTAGGGTTAGGTTTAGGGTTAGGGGATAGGGTTAGGTTTAGGGGTAGGGTTAGGGTTAGAGTTAGGTTAAGGGTAAGGTTTAGAAATAGGGTTAGGGATTAGAGATAGGGTTAGTGTTAGGGTTAGGGTTAAGGTAAGGGTAAGGTTTTGGATTAGTGTTAGGGTTAGGTTTAGGGTAAGAGTTAGGGTATTGTTTAGGGTAAGGGTAAGGTTTAGGGTTAGTGTTAGGGTTAGGGTTAGTGTTAGGGTAAGGGTAAGGGTGAGGGTTAGGGTTAGGGTTAGTGTTTGGGTGAGAATTAGGGTTAGGGTTAGGGGTTAGGCTTCGAGTTAGGGTTAGGGTTTTGGTAAGGGTTAGGAATAGGGTTAGGGTTAGGGTTAGGGTTAGCGTAAGGGTTAGTGTTAGGGTTAGTGTTAGGGTTAGGGTTAGAGTTAGTGGTTAGGGTTCGGGTTAGGGTTAGGGTTAAGTTTAGGGTTAGGGTTAGGGTAAGGGTTAGGGTTATATTTAGGGTAAGGTCAAGGTTTAGGGGTAGTGTTAGGGTTAGGGTTAGTATTAGGGTTTGGGTAAGGGTAAGGGTGAGGGTTAGGGTTAGGGTTAGGGTTAGGGTAATGGTAAGTGTTATGTTTAGGGTTAGTGTTAGGGTTAGGGTTAGGATAAGGGTAAGGGTTAGGGTTAGGGTTAGGGTTACTTTAGGTTTAGGGGTTAGGGTTAGGGTTCAGGTTAGGGTTAGGTTTAGGTTTAGGGTTAGAGTAAGGGTAAGGGTTATGGTTAGGGTTAGGGTTAAGTTTAGGGTTAGGGTTAGGGTTAGGGTCCGGTTTAGGGTTAGGGTAAGTGTGTTAGGGTTTGGCTTAGGTTAGGGTTAGGGTCAGGGTAAGGGTTAGGGTTAGGTTTAGGGTTAGGGTAAGGGTTAGGGTTAGGGTGGGGTAACGGTAAGTGTTAGGGTTAGGGTTAGGTTTAGGGTAATGGTTAGGGTTACGGTTAGGGTTAGGGTAAGGATAAGGGTTAGGGTTAGTGTTAGGGTTAGGGTGAGGATTAAGGTTAGGTGTAGGTTTAGGTTTAGGGTTAGGTAAATGTAAGGGTTAGGGTAAGGGTTAGGGTTAAGGTTAGGGTTAGGGTTTCGGTTAGGTTTGGGGTTAGGGAAATGGTAAGGGTTAGGGTTAGGGCTCGGGTTAGGGTTTAGGGTTAGGGTTAGGTTAGTGTTAGGGTTAGGTAATGGGTAAGGTTTAGTGTTAGGGGTTAGAGTTAGGTTTAGGGTAATGGTTAAAGTGAAGGTAAGGGTAAGGGTTAGGGTTATGGTTAGGGTAAGGGTGAGGGTTAGTTTAGGGTAAGGGTAAGGTTTAGCGTTAGGGTTAGGTTTAGGGTTAGGGTTAGGGTAAGGGTAAGGGTTAGGGTTAGGGTTAGGGTTAAGGTTAGGTTTAGGTTTAGGTTTGGGGTAAGGGTAAGGGTTAGGGTTAGGGTTAGGGTTAGGTTGAGGTTTAGGTTTAGGTTTAGGGTTTAGGGTTCGGGTTAGGGTTAGGGTTATGGTAAGGGTTAGGGTCAGGGTTAGGGTTAGGGTAGGTAAGGTTTAGGTTTAGTGTTAGGGTTTAGGGTTCGGGTTCGGGTCAGGGTTAGGGTAAGGGTTAGGGTCAGGGTTAGGGTTAGGGTAAGGGTAAGGTTTAGGTTTAGTGTTAGGGTTAGTGTTATGGTTAGGGTTAGGATAAGGGTAAGGGTTAGGGTTAGGGTTAGGGTTACTTTAGGTTTAGGGGTTAGGGTTAGGGTTCAGGTTATGGTTAGGTTTAGGTTTAGGGTTAGAGTAAGAGTAAGGGTTAGGGTTAGGGTTAGGGTTAATTTTAGGGTAGGGTTAGGGTTAGGTTTCCGGTTTAGGGTTAGGGTAAGGGTAAGTGTTAGGGTTTGGCTTAGGTTAGGGTTAGGGTCAGGGTAAGGGTTAGGGTTAGGTTTAGGGTTAGGTTAAGGGTTAGGGTTAGGGTTAGGGTAACGGTAAGTGTTAGGGTTAGGGTTAGGTTTAGGTTAATGGTTAGGGTTATGGTTAGGGTTAGGGTAAGTATAAGGGTTAGGGTTAGTGTTAGGGTTAGGGTGAGGATTAAGGTTAGGTGTAGGTTTAGGTTTAGGGTTAGGGTAAATGTAAGGGTTAGGGTTAAGGTTAGGGTTATGGTTAAGGTTAGGGTTAAGGTTTCGGTTAGGTTTGGGGTTAGGGAAATGGTAAGGATTAGGGTTAGGGCTCGGGTTAGGGTTAAGGGTTAGGTTTAGGGTTAGTGTTAGGATTAGGTAAGGGTAAGGTTTAGGGTTAGGGTTAGAGTTAGGTTTAGGGTAATGGTTAAAGTGAAGGTAAGGGTAAGGGTTAGGGTTATGGTTAGGGTAAGGGTTAGGGTTAGGTTTAGGGTAAGGGTAAGTTTTAGCGTTAGGGTTAGGTTTAGGGTTAGGGTTAGGGTAAGGGTAAGGGTTAGGGTTAGGGTTAGGGTTAAGGTTAGGTTAGGTTTAGGGTTGGGGTAAGGTTAAGGGTTAGGGTTAGGGTTAGGTTTAGGGTGAGGGTTAGGTTTAGGTTAGGGTTTAGGGTTCGGGTTAGGGTTAGGGTAAGGGTAAGTATTATGGTTTGGGTTAGGTTAGGGTTAGGGTAAGGGTAAGGGTTCGGGTTAGGGTTAGGTTTAGTGTTAGGGTAAGTGTTAGGGTTAGGGTTAGGGTTAGGTAGGGTAAGGGTGAGGGTTAGGGTTAGGGTTCGGGTGAGGGTTAGGGTTAGTTTTAGGGGTTAGTGTTCGGGTTAGGGTTAGAGTAATGTTTAGGGTTAGGGTTAGGGTAAGGGTTACGGTTACGGTTACGGTTAGGGTTAGGGTAAGGTTAAGGGATAGGGTTAGTGCTATGGTTAGGGTTAGGGTTAGGGGTTAGGGTAAGGTTTAGGGATAGGGTTAGGGGACGGTTTAGGCTGAAGGTTAGGGTAGGGGTAAGTGTTAGGTTTAGGGTTAGGATTAGGGTGAGGGTAAGGGTTAGGGTTAGAGTTAGGGTAAGGTTAAGGATTAGGGTTAGGGTTTGGGTTAGGGTTAAGGTTAGGGTTAGGGTTAGGGTTAGGGTTAGGGAAAGGGTAAGGGTTAGGATAAGGGTAAGTGTTATGGTTAGTGTTAGGGTTAGGGTAAGGTAAGGGATAGGGTTAGGGTTCGAGTTAGGGTTAGTGTTAGGGTTAGGGTAAGGATAAGGGTTAGGTTAGGGTTAGGGTTAGGGTGAGGATTAGAGTGTCGGTTTAGGTTTAGGTTTAGTGTTAGGGTAAATGTAAGGGTTATGGTTAGGGTTAGGTTAAGGTTAGGGTTAGGGTTTGGGCTAGGTTTGGGGTTAGGGAAATGGTAAGTGTTAGGGTTAGGGCTCTGGTTAGGATTAGGCGTTAGGGTTAGGGTTACTGTTAGAGTTGGGGTAAGAGGAAGGTTTAGGGTTAGGGTTAGAGTTAGGGTTAGGGTAAGGTTAAGGTTAAGGTAAGGGTAATGGTAAAGGTAAGGGTTAGGGTTATGGTTAGGGTAAGGGTTAGGGTTAGTTTTAGGGTAAGGGTAAGTTTTAGGGTAGGGATAAGTTTAGGGTTAGGGTTAGGGTAAGGGTGTGAGTTAGGGTTAGGGTTAGGGTTAAGGTTAGGTTTAGGATTAGGGTTAGGGTAAGGGTAAGGGTTAGGGTTAGAGTTAGGGTTAGGCTTAGGGTGAGGGTTAGGTTTAGGTTTAGGGTTTAGGGTTAGGGTTAGGGTTAGGTAAGGGTTAGGGTTAGGGTTAGGGTTAGGGTAATGGTAAGGTTTAGGGTTAGTGTTAGGGTTAGGGTTCGGATTAGGGTTAGGGTTAGGGTTAGGGTCAGGGTTAGGGTTAGGGTAAGGGTAAGTATTAGGGTTTGGTTAGGTTAGGGTTAGGGTCAGTGTTAGGGTTAGGTTTAGCGTAAGGGTTAGTGTTAGGGTTAAGGTTAGAGTTAGTGGTTAGGGTTAGGGTTAGGGTTAAGTTAGAGTTAGGGTTAGGGTGAGGGTTAGGGTTATATTTAGGGTAAGGTCAAGGTTTAGGGTTAGTGTTAGGGTTAGGGTTAGTGTTAGTGTAAGGGTAAGGGTGAGGGTTAGGGTTAGTTTAGGTTTAGGGGTTAGGGTTAGGGTTCAGTTAGGGTTAGGTTTAGGGTTAGGGTTAGATTAAGGGTAAGGGTTAGGGTTAGGGTTAGGGTTAGGGTTAGGGTTAAGTTTAGGGTTAGGGTTAGGTTTAGGGTCAGGTTTAGGGTTAGTGTAAGTGTAAGTGTTATGGCTTGGCTTAGATTAGGGTTAGGGTAAGGGTAAGGGTTAGGGTTAGGTTTAGGGTTAGGGTAAGGGTTAGGGTTAGGGTTAGGGTAACGGTAAGTGTTAGGGTTAGGTTAGGTTTAGGGTAATGGTTAGGGTTACGGTTAGGGTTAGGGTAAGGATAAGGGTTAGGGTTAGTGTTAGGGTTAGGGTGAGGATTAAGGTTAGGTGTAGGTTTAGGTTTAGGGTTAGGGTAAATGTAAGGGTTAAGGTTAGGGTTAGGGTTAAGTTTAGGGTTAGGGTTTCGGTTAGGTTTGGGGTTAGGGAAATGATAAGGGTTAGGGTTAGGGCTCGAGTTAGGGTTAAGGGTTAGGGTTAGGGTTAGTGTTAGGGTTAGGTAAGGGTAAGGTTTAGAGTTAGGGGTTAGAGTTAGGTTTAGGATAATGGTTAAAGTTAAGGTAAGGGTAAGGGTAGGATTATGGTTAGGGTAAGGGTTAGGGTTAGGTTTAGGGTAAGGGTAAGGTTTAGGGTTAGGGTTAGGTTTAGGTTAAGGTTAGGGTAAGGGTAAGGGTTAGGGTTAGGGTTAAGGTTAGGTTTAGGTTTAGGGTTGGGGTAAGGGTAAGGGTAAGGGTTAGGGTTAGGGTGAGGGTTAGGTTTAGGTTTAGGGTTTAGGGTTCGGGTTATGGTTAGGGTTAGGGTAACAGTTAGGGTCAGGGTTAGGGTTCGGGTAAGGGTAAGGTTTACGTTTAGTGTTAGGGTTAGGGTTAGGGTTAGGGGTTAGGGTTAGGGTTAGGGTTAGGGTAAGAGTTAGGGTAGGATTAGGGTTAGGGTAAGGGTAAGTGTTAGGGTTAGTGTTAGGATTAGGATTAGGGTAGCGTTAGGGTTAGGGTAAAGGTAAGAGTTTGAATTAGGGTTAGGGTTAGGTCATGGTGAGGGTTACGGTAAGGGTAATATTACGGTTTGGGTTAGGTTAGGGTGAGGGTAACGGTAAGGGTTCGGGTTAGGGTTAGGTTTAGGGTTAGGGTAAGGGTTAGGGTTAGGGTTAGGGTTAGGGTAAGAGTGAGGGTTAGGGTTAGGGTAAGGGTGAGGTTTAGGGTTAGTTTTAGGGGTTAGGGTTGGGGTTAGGGTAAGATATAGGGTTGGGGTTAGGTAAGGGTTAGGGTTACGGTTAGGGTTAGGGTAAGGTTAAGGGATAGGGTTAGTGCTAGGGTTAGGATTAGGGTTAGCGGTTAGGGTGATTGTTAGGGATAGGGTTAGGGTAAAGTTAGGGTGAAGATTAGGGTAAGGGTAAGTGTTAGGGTTAGGTTAGGATTAGGGTGAGGGTAAGGGTTAGGGTTAGAGTTAGGGTAAGATTAAGGATTAGGGTTAGGGTTTGGGTTAGGGTTAAGGTTAGGGTTAGGGTTAGGGAAAGGGTAAGGGTTAGGATAAGGGTAAGTGTTATGGTTAGTGTTAGGGTTAGGGTAAGGGTAAGGGATAGGGTTAGGGTTAGAGTTAGGGTTAGGGTGAGGGTAAGGGTAAGGGCTAGTGTTAGAGTTAGGGTTAGGGTTAGGGTCAGGTTTAGGGTTAGGGTAAGGGTAAGTGTTAGGGTTTGGATTAGGTAAGGGTTAGGGTAAGGGTAATGGTTAGGGTTTGGGTTAGGGTTAGGGTTAGGGTAACGGTAAGTGTTAGGGTTAGGGTTAGGATTAGGGTAAGGGTTAGGGTTAGGGTTAGGGTAAGGATAAGGGTTAGGGTTAGGGTTAGGGTTAAGGTGAGGATTAGAGTGTCGGTTTATGTTTAGGTTTAGGGTTAGGGTAAATGTAAGGGTTACGGTTACGGTTAGGGTTAAGGTTAGGGTTAGGGTTTGGGTTAGGTTTGGGGTTAGGGAAATGGTAAGGGTTAGGGTTAGGGCTCCGGTTAGGGTTAGGGGTTAGGTTTAGGGTTACTGTTAGGGTTGGCGTAAGAGGAATGTTTAGGGTTAGGGGTTAGAGTTAGGGTTAGGGTAAGGGTTAAGGTTAAGGTAAGGGTAATGGTAAAGGTAAGGGTTAGGGTTATGGTTAGGGTAAGGGTTAGGGTTAGTTTTAGGGTAAGGGTAAGTTTTAGGGTTAGGGATAGGTTTAGGGTTAGGGTTAGGGTAAGGGTATGGGTTAGGGTTAGGGTTAGGGTTAAGGTTAGGTTTAGGTTTAGGGTTAGGGTAAGGGTAAGGGTTAGGGTTAGAGTTAGGGTTAAGCTTAGGGTGAGGGTTAGGTTTAGGTTTAGGGTTTAGGGTTAGGGTTAGGGTTAGGGTTAGGGTAAGGGTTAGGGTTAGGGTTAGGGTTAGGGTAATGGTAAGGTTTAGGGTTAGTGTTAGGGTTAGGGTTAGGATTAGGGGTTAGGGTTAGGATTAGGGTTAGGGGAAGGGTTAGGGTTATGGTAAGGGTAAGTATTTGGGTTTGTGTTAGTTTAGGGTTAGGGTAAGGGTAAGGGTTCGAGTTAGGGTTAGGGTTAGGGTTAGGGTAGGCTAAGGTTTAGGGTTGGGGTTAGGGTAAGGGTTAGGGTTAGGGTGAAGGTAAGGGTGAGGGTTAGGTTTAGTTTTAGGGGTTAGGGTTTGGGTTCGGGTTAGGGTAAGGTTTACGGTTAGGTTTAGGGTAAGTGTTAGAGTTAGCGTTACGGTTAGGGTTAGGGTAAGGGTAAGTGTTAGGGTTAGTGTTAGGGTTAGGGTTAGGGTTAGAGGTTAGGGTTAGGGAAAGGGATAGGGTTAGGGTAAGGGTTAGGGTTAAGTTTAGGGTAAGGG
Source organism: Megascapheus bottae (assembly GCF_031878675.1). Lineage (NCBI taxonomy): Eukaryota > Metazoa > Chordata > Mammalia > Rodentia > Geomyidae > Megascapheus > Megascapheus bottae. Next base: position 21,394 of record NW_028327296.1, on the reverse strand, counting down.
TAAGTGTTAGGGTTACGGTTAGGATTAGGGTTAGTGTAAGTGTTAGGGTTAGAGTTAGGGTAAGGTTAAGGTTTAGGGTTAGGGTTTGGGTTAGGGTTAGGGTTAGGGTTAGGGAAATGGTAAGGGTTAGGGTAAGGGTAAGTGCTAGTGTTAGTGTTAGGTTTAGGGTTAGGGTTAGGGTTAGGGTTAGGTTTAGGGATATGGTAAGGGTAAGGGTTAGGGTAAGGGTAACTGTAGGTTTAGGGTTAGGGTTAGGGTTAGGGTTAGGTTTAGCGTTACGATCAGGTTTAGGTTTAGGTTGTGGGTTAGGGTTAGAGTAAGATAAGGGTTAGGGTTAGGGTTTGGGTTAGGGTTAAGGTTAGGGTTAGGGTTAGGGTTAGTGAAAGGGTAAGGGTACGAGTTAGGGTTAGGGTTAGGTTTAGGGTTAGGGGATAGGATTAGGGGTAGGGGTAGGGTTAGGGTTAGGGTTAGGTTAAGGGTAAGGTTTAGGAATAGGGTTGGGGATTAGAGTTAGGGTTAGGGATAGGGTTAGGGTTAAGGTAAGGGTAAGGTTTTGGATTAGGTTTAGGGTTGGGTTTAGGGTAAGGGTTAGGGTTATGTTTAGGGTAAGGGTAAGGTTTAGGGTAGTGTTAGGGTTAGGGTTAGTGTTAGGGTAAGGGTAAGGGTGAGGATTAGTGATAGGGTTAGTGTTAGGGTGAGGGTTTGGTTAGGATTAGGGGTTAGGCTTCGGGTTAGGGTTAGGGTTTCGGTAAGGTTTAGGGATAGGGTTAGGATAAGGGTTAAGGTTAGGGTTAGGGTTAGGGTTAGGGTAAGAGTTAGTTTTAGGGTTAGTGTTAGCGTTAGGGTTAGAGTTAGGGGTTAGGGTTAGGGTTAGGGTTAGGGTTAGGGTTAGGTTTAGGATTAGGGCTAGGTTTAGGGTTAGGGTTAGGGTAAGTGTTAGGGTTAGGGTTAGTGTTACGGTTAGGGTTAGGATAAGGGTAAGGGTTAGGGTTAGGGTTAGGGTTAGGTTTAGGTTTAGGGGTTAGGGTTAGGGTTAGGGTTAGTGTTAGGGTTTGAGTAAGGGTAAGGGTTAGGGTTAGGGTTAGGGTTAGTGTTAATTTTAGAGTTAGAGTTAGGGTTAGGGTTAGGGTAAGGGTTAGGGTTAGGGGTTAGGGTTAGGGGTTAGGGTTAGGGTTAAAGTTAGGGTAAGGTTAGGGTTAGGGTCATTGTTAGGATTATGGTAAGGGTAAGTGTTAGGGTTTGGGTTAGGTTAGGGTTAGGGTAAGGGTAAGGGTTAGGGTTAGGGTAAGGGTAAGGGTAAGGGTGAGGGGTGGGGTTATTGTTATTGTTAAGTTTAGGGTTAGGGTTACGGTAATGGTAAGGGTTAGGGTTAGGTTTAGGGTTAGGGTTAGGGTAAGGGTAAGCGTTAGGTTTAGGTTAAGAGTTGGGTTTATGGTAAGTGTTATGGTTAGGGTAACGGTAAGGGTTAGGGTTAGGGTTAGGTGTTAGAGTTAGGGTTAGGGTTAGGGTAAGACTTAGGGTTAGGATTAGGGTTGGGGTTAGGTTAGGTTTAGGGTTAGGATAAGTGTAAGGGTTAGGTTTAAGGGTTAGGGTTAGGGTTAGGGTAAGAGTAAGGGTTAGAGTTAGGGTTAAGGTTAGGGTTAGGGGATAGGCTTAGTGTTAGGGTTAGGGCAAATGTAAGTGTTAGTGTTAGGGTTAGGGTTAGGGTAAGGGTTAGGGTTAGGGTTAGGGTTAGATTTAGGTTTTGGGTTAGGGTAAGGGTCAGGGTTAAGGTTAGGGTTATGGTAAGGGTTAGGGTTAGAGGGTAAAAGTTAGTCTTAAGGTTAGGCTTAGTGTTAGGTTTAGGGTTAGGGTTAGGGTTAGGGAAAAGGTAAGGGTTAGGGTAAGGGTAAGTGTTAGGGTTAGTGTTAAGGTTAGGGTAAGGGTAATGGTTAGGATTAGGGTTCGAGTTAGGGTTAGGGTGAGGGGAAGGGTAAAGGTTAGTGTTTGAGTTAGGGTTAGGGGTTAGGGTACGAGTTAGGGTTAGGGTTAGGGCAAGGTTTAGGGTTAGGGTTAGGGTTAGGGTTACGGTAAAATTTAGGGTTAGGGTTATGGTTAGGGTTAGGGTAAGGGTAAGTGTTTGGGTTAGGAGTAGTGTTAGGGTTAGGGTAAGGGTAAGGGTTAGGGTTAGGGTTAGGTTTAGGTTTAGGGTTAGGGTTAGGGTTAGGGTTAAGTTTAGGGTTAGGGTTAGGTTTAGCGTTAGGTTTTGTGTTAGGTTTAGATTGTGGGTTATTGTTAGGGTAAGGGTAAGGTTTAGGGTTAGGTTTTGGGTTAGGGGATAGGGTTAGGGTTAGGGGTAGGATTAGGGTTAGGTTTAGGTTAAGGGTAAGGTTTAGGAATAGGGTTAGGGATTAGAGTTAGGGTTAGGGTTAGGGTTAAGGTAAGGGTAAGGATTTGGATTAGGGTTAGGGTTAGGTTTAGGGTAAGGTTTAGGGTTATATTTAGGGTAAGGGTAAGGTTTAGGGTAGTGTTAAGGTTAAGGTTAGTGTTAGGGTAAGGGTAAGGGTAAGGGTGAGGATTAGGGTCAGGGTTAGTGTTAGGGTGAGGGTTAGGGTTAGGGTTAGATGTAGAGTTAGGGGTTAGGGGTTAGGGGTTATGGTTAGGGTTAGGGTTAGGGTTATGTTTAGGATTAGGGTTAGAGTTAGGGTTAGGGTAAGGGTAAGTGTTAGGGTTAGGGTTAGTGTTAGGGTTAGGGTTAGGAGAAGGGTAAGGGTTAGGGTTAGGGTTAGGGTTAGGTTTAGGTTTAGGGGTTAGGGTCAGGGTTAGGTTTAGGGTTAGGGTAAGTGTTAGGTTTTGGTTTAGGTTAGGGTTAGGGTTAGGTTAAGGGTTAGGGTTAGGGTTAGGGTTAGGGTAAGGGTTAGGGTTAGGATTAGGGTAACGGTAAGTGCTAGGGTTAGGGTTAGGGTTAGGGTAAGGGTTAGGGTTAGGATTAGGGTTAGGGTAAGGGGAAGGTTTAGGTTTAGGTGTTAGAGTTAGCATTAGGGTGAGGGTTAAGATTAAGTTAAGGGTAATGGTAAAGGTAAGGGTTAGGGTTATGGTTAGGGTAAGGGTTAGGATTAAGTTTAGGGTTAAGGTTAGGTTTAGGTTTAGGGTTAGGGTAAGGGTAAGGTTTAGGGTTAGAGTTAGGGTTAGGGTTAGGGTGAGGGTTAGGTTTAGGTTTAGGGTTTAGGGTTCGGGTTAGGGTTAGGGTTAGGGTAAGGGTTAGGGTTAGGGTTAGGGCAAGGGTAAGGTTTAGGGTTAGTGTTAGGGTTAGGGTTAGGGTTAGGGGTTAGGGTTAGGGTTAGGGTTAGGGTAAGGGTTAGGGTAGGTTATGGTTCGGGTAAGGGTAAGTGTTAGGGTTAGTGTTAGGATTAGGTTTAGGGTTGGGTTAAGGTTAGGGTTAGGGTAAGGGTAACGGTTCGGGTTAGGGTTAAGGTCAGGGTTAGGCTTAGCGTAAGGGTAAGTATTAGGGTTTGGGTTAGGGTAGGGTTAGGGTAAGGGTAAAGGTTCGGGTTAGAGTTAGGTTTAGGGTTAGGGTAAGGGTTAGGGTTAGGTTTGGTTAAGGGTTAGGGTTAGGGTTAGGGTAATGGTGAGGGTTAGGGTTAGTTTTAGGGGTTAGGGTTTGGGTTAGGTTTAGGGTAAGGTTTAGGGTTAGGGTAAGGGTTAGGGTTAGGGTTAGTGTTAGGGTTAAGATAAGGGTAAGTGTTAGTGTTAGTGTTAGGGTTAGGGTTAGGGTTAGGGTTAGGGGTTAGGGTTAGGGTTAGGGATAGTGTTAGGGTAAGGGTTAGGGTTAAGGTTAGGGTTAGGGTTAGGGTTAGGGTTAGGGTTAGGGTAAGGGTTAGGGTTAGGGTTAGGGTAAAGTTAAGGATTAAGGTTAGGTTTTGGGTTAGGATTAGGGTTAGTGTAAGGGTTAGGGTTAGAGTTAGGGTAAAGTTAAGTATTAGGGTTATGGTTTGGGTTAGGGTTAAGGTTAGGGTTAGGGTTAGTGTTAGGGTAAGGGTAAGGGTTAGGGTTAGGGTTAGAGTTAGGGTTAGGGTGAGGGTAAGTGTAAGGGTTAGGGTTAGAGTTAGTGTTAGGGTTAGGGGTTAGGGTACTAGTTAGGGTTAGGGTTAGGGTAAGGTTTAAGGTTAGGGTTAGGGTTAGGGTTACGGTAAAATTTATGGTTAGGGTTATGGTTAGGGTTAGGGTAATGGTAAGTGTTTGGGTTAGGAGGAGTGTTAGGGTAGGGTAAGGGTAAGGGTTAGGGTTAGGGTTAGGTTTAGGGTTATGGTTAGGTTTAGGGTTAAGTTTAGGGTTAGGGTTAGGTTTAGCGTTAGGATTAGGGTTAGGTTTAGGTTGTGGGTTAGGGTTAGGGTAAGGGTAAGGGTTAGGTTTAGGGTTAGGGTTAGGGTTTTGGTTAGGTTTGGGGTTAGGGAAATGGTAAGGGTTAGTGTTAGGGCTTGGGTTACGGTTAAGGGTTAGGGTTCGGGTTAGTGTTAGGGTTACATAAGGGTAAGGTTTAGGGTTAGGGGTTATAGTTAGGGTTAGGGTAATGGTTAAGGTTAAGGTAAGAGTAAGGGTTCGGTTTAGGGTTAGGTTTAGGGTTAGGGTAAAGATTAGGGTTAGGGTTAGGGTAAGGATTAGGGTTAGGGTTAGGGTAAGGTTGAGAGTCAGGGTTAGTTTTAGGGGTTAGGGTTAGGGTTAGGGTTAGGGTAAGGTTTAGGATTAGGGTTAGAGTTAGGGTTAGGTTTAGGGTTAGGGTAAGTGTTAGTGTTAGGGTTAGTGTTAGGGTTAGAGTTAGGGGTTAGGGTTAGGGTTAGTGTTAGGTTTAGGGTGAGGGTTAGGTTTAGCGTAAGGGTAAGTGTTAGGGTTATGGTTAGTGTTAGGGTTAGGGTTAGGATAAGGGTAAGGTTTAGGGTTAGGGTTAGGGTAGGTTTAGTTTAGGGGTTAGTTTAGTTTATGGTTAGGGTTATGTTTAGGTTTAGGGTTACGTTTACAGTAAGGGTTAGGGTTAGGTTTACTGTTAGGATTAGGGTTAAGTTTAGAGTTAGGGTTAGGGTTTGAGTAAGGGTAAGGGTTAGGTTTAGGTTTAGGAATAGGGGTTAGGGTTAGGGTTAGGGTTAGCGTAAGCGTAAGGGTTAGGGTTAAGGTTAGGGTTAGGGGTTAGGGTTAGGGTTAAGGTTAGGGTAACGCTAAGTGTTAGGGTTTGGGTTAGGTTAGGGTTAGGCTAAGGGTGAGGGTTAGGGTTAGGGTTGGGGTTAGGGTTAGGGTTAGGGTAAGGCTTAGGGTTAGGGTTAGGGTAACGGTAAATGTTAGGGTTAGAGTTAGGGTTAGGGTAAGGTTTAGGGTTAGGGTTAGAGTTAGGGTAAGGATAAGGGTTAGTGTTAGGATTAGGGTTAGGATTAGTGTTCGGTTTAGGTTTAGGGTTAGGGTTAGGGTAAATGTAAGGGTTAGGGTAAGGGTTAGAATTAGGGTTAGGGTTAGGGTAAGGTTAAGGGTTAGGTGTAGGGTTAAGTTTAGGATTAGGGTTAGGGTTAGGGTGAGGGTTAGGGTTAGGTATTAGGGTTACGGTTAGAGTTAGGGTAAGGGTGCGGGTTAGGGTTAGGTTTAGGGTTAGGGGTTAGGGTTAGGGTTGGGTTTAGGGTTAGGGTAATGTTAGGATTAGGGTTAGGGTTAGGGTTAGGGGTGAGGGTTACGGTTAGAGTTAGTGTAAGTTTAGGGTTAGGGTTAGGGTGAGGGTTAGGGTTAGGGTTAGGGGTTAGTGTTCGGGTTAGGGTTAGGATTAGGGTAAAGGTTAGGGTTAGGTTTAGGTTAAGGGTTAGGTTTAGGGTTAGGGTTAGGGTTAGGGTAAGGGTAACGGTGAGGGTTAGGGTTAGGGTTAGGGTTAGGGTTAGGGGTTAGTGTTAGTGTTAGTAATAGGGTTAGGGTAAGGGTTAGGGTTAAGTTTAGGGTAAGGGTAAATGTTAGGGTGAGAGTTAGCATTAGGGTTAAGGTAAGTGTTAGGGTTAGGATTAGGGTAAGGTTAAGCGTTAGGGTTAGGGTTAGGGTTAGGGGTTAGGGTACGAGTTAGGGTTAGGGTTAGGGTAAGGTTTAGGGTTAGGGTTAGCATTAAGGATAGGGTTAGGGTTAGTGTTAGGTTTAGGGTTAGGTTTAGGGTTAGGGAATGGGTTAGCGTTATGGTTAGGGTTAGGGTTAGGGTTAGGGTCAGGTTTAGGGTTAGTGTTTGGATTAAGGTTAAGGTAAGGGTTAGGATTATGGTAAGGGTAAGGGTTAGGGTTAGGGTTAGGGGTTAGGGTTAGGGTTAGTGTTAGGATTAAAGTTAGGGTAAATGTAATGTTTAGGTTTAGGGTTAGGTTTATGGATAATGTAGGATTAGGTTTAGAGTAAGGGTAACGGTGAGGGTTAGGGTTAGGTTTAGGGTTAGGGAAAGGGTAAGGGTTAGGGTAAGGCTTAAGGTTAGGGTTAGGGTTAGGGTCAGAATTAGGGTTAGGGTTAGGGTTAGGGTTAGGTTTAATGTTAGGGTAAGGGTAAGGGTTAGGGTTAGGGTTAGGTTACGTTATCGTGAGGGTTAGGGTTATGGTTAGGAGTTACGCTTCGGGTTAGGGTTAGGGTTTCAGTAAGTGTTAGGGTTAGGGTTAGGGTTAGGGTAAGGGTTAGGGTTAGGGTTAGTGTTAGGGTTAGGGTAAGGGTAAGGGTTAGGGTTAGGGTTAGAGTTAGGGTTAGGGTGAGGGTAAGGGTAAGGGTTAGGGTTAGAGTTAGGGTTAGGGTTAGGGGTTAGGGTACTAGTTAGGGTTAGGGTTAGGGTAAGGTTTAAGGTTAGGGTTAGGGTTAGGGTTACGGTAAAATTTATGGTTAGGGTTATGGTTAGGGTTAGGGTAATGGTAAGTGTTTGGGTTAGGAGGAGTGTTAGGGTAGGGTAAGGGTAAGGGTTAGGGTTAGGGTTAGGTTTAGGGTTATGGTTAGGTTTAGGATTAAGTTTAGGGTTAGGGTTAGGTTTAGCGTTAGGATTAGGGTTAGGTTTAGGTTGTGGGTTAGGGTTAGGGTAAGGGTAAGGGTTAGGTTTAGGGTTAGGGTTAGGGTTTTGGTTAGGTTTGGGGTTAGGGAAATGGTAAGGGTTAGTGTTAGGGCTTGGGTTACGGTTAAGGGTTAGGGTTCGGGTTAGTGTTAGGGTTACATAAGGGTAAGGTTTAGGGTTAGGGGTTATAGTTAGGGTTAGGGTAATGATTAAGGTTAAGGTAAGAGTAAGGGTTCGGTTTAGGGTTAGGTTTAGGGTTAGGGTAAGGATTAGGGTTAGGGTTAGGGTAAGGATTAGGGTTAGGGTTAGGGTAAGGTTGAGAGTCAGGGTTAGTTTTAGGGGTTAGGGTTAGGGTAAGGTTTAGGATTAGGGTTAGAGTTAGGGTTAGGTTTAGGGTTAGGGTAAGTGTTAGTGTTAGGGTTAGTGTTAGGGTTAGGGTTAGAGTTGGGGGTTAGGGTTAGGGTTAGTGTTAGGTTTAGGGTGAGGGTTAGGTTTAGCGTAAGGGTAAGTGTTAGGGTTATGGTTAGTGTTAGGGTTAGGGTTAGGATAAGGGTAAGGTTTAGGGTTAGGGTTAGGGTAGGTTTAGTTTAGGGGTTAGTTTAGTTTATGGTTAGGGTTATGTTTAGGTTTAGGGTTACGTTTACAGTAAGGGTTAGGGTTAGGTTTACTGTTAGGATTAGGGTTAAGTTTAGAGTTAGGGTTAGTGTTTGGATTAGGGTTAAGGTAAGGGTTAGGATTATGGTAAGGGTAAGGGTTAGGGTTAGGGTTAGGGGTTAGGGTTAGGGTTAAGGTTAGTATTAGGGTTAGGGTAAGTATAATGTTTAGGATTAGGTTAGGTTTAGGGTTAATGTAGGATTAGGGTTAGGGTAAGGGTAACGGTGAGGGTTAGGGTTAGGATTAGGGTTAGGGAAAGGGTAAGGGTTAGGGTTAGGGTCAGAATTAGGGTTAGGATTAGGGTTAGGGTGAGGTTTAATGTTAGGGTAAGGGTAAGGGTTAGGGTTAGGGTTAGGTTAGGGTTATCGTGAGGGTTAGGGTTAGGGTTAGGGGTTACGCTTCGGGTTAGGGTTAGGGTTTCGGTAAGTGTTAGGGTTAGGGTTAGGGTTAGGGTAAGGGTTAGGGTTAGGGTGAGGGTGAGGGTTATGGTTAGTTTTAAGGGTAAGGCTTCGGGTTAGGGTTAGGTTAAGGTTTAGGGTTTAAGGTTAGGGTAAGGGTAAGTATTAGGGTTAGTGTTAGGATTACGTTTAGGGTAGCGTTAGGGTTATGGTAAGGGTAAGGGTTTAGATTAGGGTTAGGATTAGGTCAGGGTTAGTGTTAGGGTAAGGGTTCGGGTTAGGGTTAGGTTTAGGGTTAGGGTAAGGGTTAGGGTTAGGGTTAGGGTAAGGGTGAGGGTTAGGGTTAGGGTAAGGGTGAGGGTTAGGGTTAGTTTTAGGGGTTAGGGTTCGGGTTAGGGTTAGGGTAAGTTTTAGGTTTAGGGTTAGGGTAAGGGTTAGGGTTAGGTTTACGGTTAGGTTTAGGGTAAGTTTAAGGGATAGGGTTAGTGCTAGGGTTAGTGTTAGGGTTAGGGGTTAGGGTAAGGGTTAGGGATAGGGTTAGGGTAAGGGTTAGGGTGAAGGATAGGGTAAGGGTAAGTGTTAGGGTTAGGGTTAGGATTAGGGTGAGGGTAAGGGTTAGGGTTAGAGTTAGGGTAAAGTTGAGGATTAGGGTTAGGGTTAGGGTTAGGGTAAGGGTTAGAGTTAGGGTTAGGGGAAGGGTTAGTGTTAGGGTTAATGTTAGGGTTAGGGTTAGGGTTATTGTTAGGGTTAGGGTTGGGGATTGTGTTAGGGGTAGTGGTAGGGTTAAGTTTAGGGTTAGGTGTAGGGTTAGGGTTAGTGTAAGGGTGAAGGTTAGGGTTAGGGTTAGGGTTAGGTTTAGGGGTTAGTGTTAGGGTTAGGATTAGGGTTAGGGTAAGGTTAGGGTTAGGGTTAGGGTTAGGGTTAGAGGTTAGGGTTAGGGTTAGGGTTAGGGTTAGGGTAAGGTTAGGGTTAGGGTCAGGTTTAGGGTGATGGTAAGGGTAAGTGTTAGGGTTTGGGTTAGGTTAGGGTTAGGTTAAGGGTAAGGGTTCGGGTTAGGGTTAGGGTTAGGGTTAGGGTAAGGGTTAGGGTTAGGTTTAGGGTAAGAGTAAGGGTTAGGGTTAGGGTTAGGGTTAGGTTTAACTTTAGGTTTAGGGTTAGGGTTAGGTTTAGTTTTAGGGTAAGGGTTAGGGTTTGGGTTAGTTTTAGGGCTTAGGGCTAGGGTTAGGGTTAGGGTAAGCCTGAGGTTTAGGGTTAGGGTTAGGGTTAGGCTTACGGGATAGGGTTAGGGTTAGGGTTAGGTTAAGGTTAGGGTTAGGGTCAGGGTTAGGGTTAGGGTAAGGGTAAGTTTTAGGGTTTGGGTTAGGTTAGGGTTAGGGTAAGGGTAAGGGTTCGGGTTCGGGTTAGGGTTAGGGTGATGGTAAGGGTTAGGGTTAGGGTTAGGGGAAGGCTTAGGGTTAGGGTTAGTGTAAGGGTAAGTGTTAGGGTTAGGGTTAGGGTTAGGGTTAGTGTTAGGGTTAGGGAAAGGATAAGGGTTAGGTAAGGTTTAGGTTTAGGTTTAGGGTTAGGGTTAGGGTTAGGGTTAGGGATACGGTTAGGGATAGAGTTTGGGTTCGGGTTAGGATTAGGGTTAGAGTTAGGGTTAGGGTAAGGGTAAGGGTTAGGGTTAGGGTTAGGGATTAGGGTTAGGGTTACGGTTAGGGTTAGGGTAAGGGTTAGCGTTAGGGTTAGCATAAGGGTAAGTGTTAGGGTTAGGATTATGTTTAGGGTTATGATAAGGGCTCGGGTTAGGATTAGGGTTAATGTTCGGGTAAGGATTAGGGTTAGGGTTAGGGTTAGGGTAAGGATTAGGAATAGGGTTAGGGTTAAGTTTAGGGTTAGGGATTAAGGTTAGGTTAAGGTAAGGGTTATTGTTAATGTTAAGGTTAGGGTTAGGGTTGGTGTTAGGGTTAGGGTAAGGGAAAATGTTAGGGTTAGGGTTAGTGTTACTGTTACGGTAATGGTTAGAGTTAGGATTAGGGTTAGGGTAAGGGTTCGGGTTCCGCTTAGGGTTAGGGTTAGGGTACGGTAAGGTTTAGGGATAGGGTTAAGGTAACGGTAAGGTTTAGGATTAGGTTTAGGGTTAGGGTTAGGGTAAGGGTAAGGGTTAGGGATACGGTTTGGGTAGCGTTAGGGTAAGGGTAAGGGTTAGGGTTAAAGTTACGGTTAGGGTTAGGGTTAGGGTTAGGGTAAGGGTAAGGGTAAGTGTTAGGGTTAGTGTTACGGTTAGGGTAAGGGTAAGGGTTAGGGATAGAGTTAGGGTAAGGGTTAGGGAAAGGGTTAGGGTCAGGGTTAGGTTTAGTGTTAGGGTAAGGGTAACGGTTAGGGTTAGGGTTAGGTTTAGGGTGAGGGTAAGGGTTAGGGTTAGGGTTAGGGTTAAGGTTAGGGTTAGGGTTAGGTTTAGGGTTAGGGTTAGGGTAAGGGTAAGGGTTAGGGTTAGGGTAAGGGTTAGGGTTTAGGTTAGCGTTAGGGTTAGGGTAAGTGTTAGGGTTAGGGTTAGGGTTAGGGTAAGGGTAAGTGTTAGGGTTAGGGTTAGGGTTAGTGTAAGGATAAGGGTTAGGGTTAGGGTTAGGGTTAGGTTTAATGTTAGGGTCAGGGATAGGGTTAGGATAAGGGTTAGGGTTAGGGTAAGGATTAGGGTTAGGGTTAGGGTAAGGGAAAGGGTTAGGGATAGGGTTAGGTTTAGGATTAGGGTTAGGGGTTAGGATTAGGGTGAGGATAAGGTTTAGGGTTAATGTTACGGTTAGGGTTAGGGTTAGGGTTAGGGTAACGGTAAGTGTTAAGGTTAGGGTAAGGTTTATTGTTAGGGATAGGGTTAGGGTAAGGGTTCGGGTTCGGGTTAGGGTTAGGTTTAGGGTAAGGATAAGGGTTATGGTTAGGGTTATGGTAAGGGTAAGGTTTAGGATCAGGGTTAGGGTTAGGGTTAGGGTAAGGGTTAGGGATAGAGTTAGGGTAGCGTTAGGGTAAGGGTAAGGGTTAGGGTTAATGTTATGGTTAGGGTTAGGGTTAGGGTTAGGGTAAGGTTAAGTGTTAGGGTTAGGGTTAATGTTACAGTTAGGGTAAGAGTTAGGGTTATGGATAGGGTTAGGGTAAGGGTTAGGGTTAGGGTTAGGGTTAGGGTTAGGGTAAGGATTAGTGTTAGGGTTAAGTTTAGTGTTAGGTTTAGGGTAAGGGTAAGGGTTAGGGTTGGGGTTAGGGTTCGGTTTAGGGTTAGGGTTAGGGTTAGGGTTACGGTTAGGGTTAGGGTAAGGTTAAGGGTGAGGGTTAGAGTTAGGTTTAGAGTTGGGGTAAGGGTAAGGGTTAGGTTTCGGGATAGGGTTAGGGTTAGGGTTAGGTTTAGTGTTAGGGTTAGGGAAAGGGTTAGGGGTTAGGGTTACTTTTAGGGTTAGGGTTAGGGTAAGGATTAGTGTTAGGGTTAGTGTAGGGGTAAGGGTTAGGGTTAGGGTTAGGGTTAGGGTTAGCGTAAGGATTAGGGTTAGGGTTGGTGTTAGAGTAAGGGGTAGGGTTATGGTAAGGGTAAGGGTTAGGGTTAGAGTAAGGGATAGGGTTAGGTTAGGGTTAGGCTTAGGGTTAGGGGTAGGGTTAGGGTTAGGGTAAGGATTAGTGTTAGGGTTAGTGTAGGGGTAAGGGTTAGTGTTATGGTTAGGGTTAGGGGTTAGGGTTAGGGTTAGGATTAGGGTAAGGATTAGGGTTAGGGTTAGGTTTCGGGTAAGGGTTAGGGTTAGGGTTAGGGTTAGGGAAGGGTAAGGGTTAGGGTTAGGGTTAGGGTTAGGGTTAGGGTTCGGGGTTACGGTTAGGGTTATGGTAATGGTTAGGGTTAGGGTTAGGGTAAGGGTAAGTTTTACGGTTAGGGTGAGGTTTAGGTTTAGGGTAAGGGTTAGGGTTAGGGTTAGGTTTAGTGGTTAGCTTTAGTGTTATTGTTAGGGTTAGGGTAAGTGTTAGGGTTAGGGTTAGGGTTAGGGTTAGGATAAGGATAAGGGTTAGGGTTGGGGTTAGAAGTTAGGATTAGGGTTAGGGTTAGGGTTAGGGTTAGGGTAATGGTAATTGTTAGGGTTAGGGTTAAGGGTAGGGTTAGGGTTAGGGTTAGGTTTAGGGTTAGAGTTAGGGATAGGGTAAGGGTAAGGCTACGGGTTAGGGTTAGGTTTAGGTTTAGGGTTAGGATAAGGGTAAGGGTTAGGGTTAGGGATAGAGTTGGGGTAGCGTTAGGGTAAGGGTAAGGGTTAAGGTTAGTGTTACAGTTAGGGTAAGGGTTAGGGTTAGGGATAGGGTTAGGGTAATGGTTAGGATAAGGGTTAGGGTTAGGGTTAAGTTTAGTGTTAGGTTTAGGGTAAGGGTAAGGGTTAGGGTTGGGGTTAGGGTTAGGTTTAGGGTTAGGGTTAGGGTAAGGGTAAGGGTTGGGGTTAGGGTTAGGGTTAAGGTTAGGGTTAGGTTTAGGTTTAGTGTTAGGGTTAGGATAAGGGTAAGGGTTAGGATAGGGTTAGGGTTAGGGTTAGGGTTAGGGTTAGGAAAAGAGTAAGGGTTAGGGTTAGGGAAAGGGTAAGTGTTAGGGTTAGGGTTAGGTTTAGAGTTACGGTTAGGGTAAGTGTTCGGGTTAGGGATAGGGTTAGGGTAAGTGTTAGGGTTAGGGTTAGGTTTAGGGTTAGGGTTAGGGTAGAGTAAGGGGTTAGGGTTAGGGTAGGGTTAGATTTATGGTTAGGGTTAGGGTAAGGGTAAGCATAGGGTTAGGGTTAGGATTAAGGTTAGGGTTAGGGTTAGGTTTAGGGTTAGGATTAGGGTAAGGGTTATTGGATACATTAGGGTTACGATTAGGGTAAGGGTTAGGGTAAGGGTTAGGGTTAGGGGTTAGGGTTAGGTTTAGTGTAAGGTTTAGGTTTAAGGTTAGGGTAATGTTAAGTGTTAGAGTTAGGGTTAGGGTTAGGGTTAGGGTTAGGGTTAGGGTAAGGTTAAGGGTTAGGGTTAGGGTTAGGGTTAGGTTCAGGGTTAGGGTTAGGGTTAGGGTTAGGGTTAGAATAAGGGTAACGGTTAGGGATAGGGTTAGCTTTAGGTTTAGGGGTTAGGGTTAGGGTTAGGGTTAGGTTTAGGGTTAGGGTTAGGGTAAGGGTAAGGGTGACGGTTAGGTTAGGGTTAGGGTAAGGGTAAGGGTTAGGGTTATGGCTAGGGTTAGGGTTAGGGAAATGGTAAGGTTAGGGTAAGGGTTCAGTTTAGGTATAGGGTAGGGTAAGGATTAGGGTTAGTGTTAGGGTAAGGGTAAGGAGGAGGGTTAGCGTTAGGTTTAGGTTTATGGTTGTGGTTACGGTTAGGGTAAGGGTTATGTTTAGGATTAGGGTTAGGTTTAAGGGTTAAGGTTAGGGTTAGGCTTAGGGTTAGGGTTAGGGTTAGGGTAAGTGTTAGGGTTAGGTTTAGGGTTCGGAGTAGGCTTAGGGAAAGGGTAAGGGTTAGGCTAATGGTTAGGATTAGGTTTAGGGTTAGTGTAAGTATTAGGGTGAGCGTTAGCGTAAGGGTAAGGGTGAGGGGTAGGTTTAGGGTTAGGGTTAGGGTTAGGTTTAGGGTTAGGGTTAGGGTTATGGTAAGGGTTAGGTTTAGGGTTAGTGTTAGCATTAAAGTTAAGGTTAGGGTTGGATAAGGCTAAGCGTTATGGTTAGAATTAGGGTTAGGTTTACGGGTTAGGGTTAGGGTTAGGGTTAGGGTTAGGTTTAGGTTAGGGTTAGGGTTAGGGTTAGGATTAGGGTTAGGGTAAGGTTAAGGGTTAGGATTAGGGTAAGGGTAACGTTTAGGTTAGGGTTGGCGTTAGGGTTAGGGTTAGGGTAAGGGTAAGGGTTAGGTTTAGGGTTAGGGTTAGGGTTAAGGTTAGGGTTAGGGTTAGGGTTAGGGTTAGGCTAAGGGTTAGGTTTAGGGTTAGGGTAAGGGTTAGTGTTAGGGTTTGGGTTAGGGAAAATGTAAGGGTTAGGTTTAGGGTTAGGTTAGGGTTAGGGTTAGGGTAAGGATTAGGGTTAGGGTTAGGGTTAGGTTAAGGGTAAGGGTTAGGGTTAGGTTAAGGGTTAAGGTTAGGTTTAGGGTTATGGGTTATGTTTAGGGTTAGGGTTAGGTTTAGGGTTAGGGTTTGGTAAGGGTAAGGGTTAGAGTTAGGGTTAGGGATAGGGTTAAGTTTAGGGTTACTGTTAGAGTTACGGTTAGGGAAAGGGTAAGGGTTAGGCTTGGGTTACGGTTAGGGAAAGGGAAGGGTTAGGGTTAGGGTTAGGGTTAGGTTTAAGGGTTAGGGTTAGGATTAGGGTTAGGGTCAGGGTTAGGTTTAAGGTTAGGTTTAGGGTAATTGTAAGGGTTAGGGTTAGGGTTACGGTTCGGGATAGGGTTAAGGTTAGGGTTAGGTTTAGCCTTAGGTTTAGCGTTAGGGTAAGGGTTAGGGTTATTGTTAGGGTTAAGGTTAGGAAAGGTTTAGGGTTAGGGTTAGGGTTAGGGTTAGCATTAAGGTTAGGGTTAGGGTAAGGGTAAGGTTTAGGGTTAGGTTTAGTGTTAGGTTTAGGGTTTGAGTTAGGGTTAGGGTTAGGGTGAGCGCTAGGGTTAGGGTTAGGGGTTAGGTTTAGGGTTAGGGTTAAGGTAAGGGTTAGGGTTTCGGTTAGGGTAAGTGTTAGGGTTTCGGTTAGGGTAAGTGTTAGGGTTAGGGTTAGGGTAAGGGTAAGGGTTAGGGTTAGGTTTAGGGTTAGGGTTACGTTTAGGGTAAGGGTTAGGGTTACGGTTACTGCAAGGGTAAGGGTTAGAATTAGGGTTAGGTTTAGGGTTAATGTTAGTGGTTAGTGTTAGGGTTAGGATTAGGGTAAGCATTATACTTAGGTTTAGGTTTAGGGTAAGGGTAAGTGTTAGGTTTGTGGTTAGGGTTAGGGTTAGGATAAGAGTAAGGGTTAGCGTTAGGTTAGGGTTAGGTGTTAGGGTTAGGGTTAGGGTAGGTTTAGGGTTAGGGTTAGTTTAAGGGTAAGGGTTAGGTTTAGGATTAGGGATAGGTTTAGGGTTAGGGTAAGGGTAAGGGTATGGTTAGGGTTAGGGTTAGGGTTAGGGTTGAGTTTAGGGTTAGAGTTAGGGTTAGGAATAGGGTTAGGGTAAGGGTAAGGGTTAGGGTAAGGGTTAGGGTTAGGGTTAGGGTAAGGGTTAGGATTAGTGTTAGGGTTAGTGTAAGTGTAAGTGTTAGGGTTAGGGTTAGGATTAGGGTAAGGATTAGGGTTAGGGTTAGTGTAAGTGTAAGGGTTAGGGTTAGTTTTAGGGTAAGGGTTAGGGTTAGTGTTAGGGTTAGGGATAGCATTAATGTTAGGGTTAGGGTTAGGGTAAGGGTAAGGGTTAGGGTTAGGGTTAGGGGTTAGGGTTAGGTTTTGGGTTAGGGTTAGGGTAAGGGTAAGGGTTAGGGTTAGCATTATGGTTAGGGTTAGCGTTAGGTTATGGGTAAGGGTTAGGGTTAGGGTTAGGGTTAGGGGTTAGGGTTAGGGTTAGGATTAGGTTTAGGGTTAGGGTTTGGGTAAGGGTAAGATTTAGGGTTAGGTTTAGGGTTAGGGTTAGGTTTAGGGTTAGGTTTAGGGTAAGGGTAATCGTTAGGGTTAGGGTTAGGGTTAGGGATATGCTTAAGGTTAGGGTTATTTTACGGTTAGGGTTAAGGTTAGGGTTAGGTTTTGGGTTAGGGTTAGGGTTAGGGTCAGGGAAAGGGTAAGTGTTAGGGTAAGGGTTAGGGTTAGGGTTAGTGTTAGGGTTAGGGTAAGGGTAAGGGTAAGGGTTAGGTTTAGGGTTAGGGTTAAGGTTAGGTTTAGGTTAAGGGTTAGGTTAAGGGTAAGGGTTAGGGTTAGGGTTATGTTTAGCGTAAGGATAAGTGTTAGGGTTAGGGTTAGTGTTAAGGTTAGGTTTAGGTTTAGGGTTAGGGTAAGGGTAAGGATTAGGGTTAGGGTTAGGAGTTAGGGTTAGGTTAGGGTTAGTTTTAGGGTTAGTGTAAGGGTAAGGTTTATGTTTAAGGTAAGGTTTAGGGGTTAGGGTTAGGGTTAGTGTTTAGCGTAAGGATAAGTGTTAGGGTTAGGGTTAGTGTTAAGGTTAGGTTTAGGTTTAGGGTTAGGGTAAAGGTTAGGTTTAGGTTTAGGGTAAGGGTAAGGTTTATGGTTAGTGTTAGTGTTAGGGTAGGGCTTAAGGTCAGGGTAAGGGTTAGGGTTAGGGTTAGGGTGAGGGGTTAGGTTAAGGGTTAGGGTTAGTGTAAGGGTTAGGGTTATGGTTAGAGTAAAGGTTAGGGTTAGGTTAGGGTAAGGGTAAGGGTTAGGGTAAGGGTTAGGGTTAGGGTTAGGTTTAGCATTAACATTAGGGTTAGTGTAAGGGTAAGGGTTAGGGTTAGGTTTAGGGTAAGGGTAAGGGTTAGGGTTAGGGTTAGGGTAAGGTAAGGGTTAGGGTTAGGGTTAGGATAAGGGTAAGGTTAGGGTGATGGTTAGGGTTAGGGTTAGGGGTTACGGTTAGGGTTAGTGTTAGGGTAAGGTTTAGGGTTAGGGTTGGGGTAAGGATAAGGGTTAGGTTTAGGATTAGGATTAGGTTTAGGGTTAGGGTTAGGTTAAGGGTATGGGTTAGGATTAGAGTTAGGGTTAGGGTTAGGGTTAGAGTTATAATTAGGGTTAAGGTTATGGTTAGGGTAAGTGTAAGGGTTACGTTTAGGTTTAGGGTTAAGTTTAGGGTTAGGGTTATGGGTTAGGGTTAGGGTTAGAGTTAGGTTAAGGGTTAGGGTTAGGGTTAGGGAAAGGGTAAGTGTTAGGTTTAGGGTTAGGATTATGGTAAGGATTAGGGTTAGGGTTAGGGTTAGGGTAAGGGTTAGGTTTAGGGTTAGGCTTAGGGTTAGCATTAATGTTAGGGTTAGGGTTAGGGTAAGGGTAAGGTTTAGGGTTAGGTTAAGGTTTAGGGTTAGGGTTAGGGCTATGGGTTATGGTTAGGGTTAGGGTTAGGTTTAGGGTTAGGTTTTGGTAAGGGTAAGGGTTAGGGTTATTGTTAGGTTTAGGTTTACCGTTAGGGTTAGTGTAAGGGTAAGGGTAAGGGTTTGGTTTAGGGTTAGGTATAGGGTTAAGGTTAGGGTTACTGTTAGGGTTAGGGTTAGGGAAAGGGTAAGGATTAGGGTTAGGGTTACGCTTAGGGAAAGGGAAAGGGTTACAGTTAGGGTTAGGGTTAGGTTTAGGGGTTAGGGTTAGGATTAGGTATAGGGTCAAGGTTAGGTTTAGGGTTAGGGTTAGGGGAAGTCTAAGGGTTAGGGTTAGGGTTAGGGTTAGGCTTAAGGTTAAGTTTAGGGTAGGGTTAGGGTAAGGGTAAGGGTTAGGGTTAGGTTTAGGGTTAAGGTTAGGGTTAGGGTTAGGGTTAGGGTAAGGGTAAGGGTAAGGGTTAGGGTTAGCATTTGGGTTAGGGGTTAGGGTTAGGGTTAGGTTTAGGGTTAGGGTATGGGTAAGGGTTAGGGTTAGGGTTAGGTTTAGGTGTTAGGGTTAGTGTTAGGGTTAGGTAAGGATTAGGTTATTGTAAGGGTAAGGTTTAGGGTTAGGGTTAGTGTTAGGGTAAGCGTAAGGGTTAGGGTTAGGGTTAGGGTTAGGTTTAGGGTTATGGTAAGGGTAAGGGTTAGGGTTAGGGTTAGTTTTGGGTTAGGGTTAGGGTAAGGGTAAGGGTTAGGGTTAAGGTTAGAATTAGGGTTAGGGTTAGGATAAGGGTAAACGTTAGGGTTAGGTTTAGGGTTAGGGATTGGGTTAAGGTTAGGATTAGTGTTTGGGTTAGTTTTAGGGTAAGGGTTAGTGTTAGGGTTAGGGTTAGTAAAAGGGTTAGGTTTAGGGTAAGAGTTAGGGTTAGGGTTAAGGTTAGCATTATGGTTAGGGTTAGCGTAAGGTTATGGGTAAGGGTTAGAGTTAGGGTTAGGGTTAGGGTTAGGGTTAGGGTTAGGGTTAGGATTAGGGTTAGGTTTAGGTTTAGGGTTTGGGTAAGGGTAAGGGTAAGGTTTAGGGTTAGGTTTAGGGTAAGGGTAATCGTTAGGGATAGGGTTAGGGTTAGGGATATGCTTAAGGTTAGGGTTATTTTACGGTTAGGGTTAAGGTTAGGGTTAGGTTTTGGGTTAGGGTTAGGGTTAGGGTCAGGGAAAGGGTAAGTGTTAGGGTAAGGGTTAGGGTTAGGGTTAGTGTTAGGGTTAGGGTAAGGGTAAGGGTAAGGGTTAGGGTTAGGGTTAGGGTTAAGGTTAGCTTTAGGTTAAGGGTTAGGGTAAGGGTAAAGGTTAGGGTTAGGGTTAGGGTTAGCGTAAGGGTAAGGGTTAGGGTTAGGGTTAGTGTTATGTTAGGTTTAGGGTTAGGGTTAGGGTAAGGGTAAGGGTTAGGGTTAGGGTTAGGAGTTAGGGTTAGGGTTAGGGATAGGGTTAGGTTTAGGGTTAGTATAAGGGTAAGGTTTATGTTTAAGGTAAGGTTTAGGGGTTAGGTTAGGGTTAGGGTTAAGGTGAGGGTAGGTTTAGGTTTAGGGTTAGGGTTAGGGTAAAGGTTAGGTTTAGGTTTAGGGTAAGGGTAAGGTTTATGGTTAGTGTTAGGGTTAGGGTAGGGGTTAAGGTAAGGGTAAGGGTTAGGTTTACGGTCACGGTTAGGGATAGGGTTAAGGTTAGGTTTAGGTTTAGGGTTAGGGTAAGGGTTAGGGTTAGGGTTAGGTTTAGCATTAACGTTAGGGTTAGTGTAAGGGTAAGGGTTAGGGTTAGGGTTAGGGTTAGGGTAAGGGTTAGGGTTAGGGTTAGGGTTAGGTTAGGGTGAGCGTTAGGGTTAGGATGAGGGGTTAGGTTAAGGGTTAGTGTTAGGGTAAGGGTTAGGGTTATGGTTAGAGTAAAGGTTAGGGTTAGTTTAGGGTAAGGGTAAGGGTTAGGGTTAGGGTTAGGGTTAGGGTTAGGGTTTAGAGTTAGGGTTAGGGTTAGGTGAAGGGTAAGGATTGGAGTTAGGGTTAGGTTTAGGGTAAGGGTAAGTGTTAGGGTTAGGGTTAGGGTAACGGTAAGGGTTAGGGTTAGGGTTAGGATAAGGGTAAGGGTTAGGGTTATGGTTAGGGTTAGGGTTAGGGGTTACGGTTAGGGTTAGGGTTAGGGTAAGGTTTAGGGTTAGGGTTAGGGTAAGGATAAGGGTTAGGTTTAGGATTAGGGTTAATTTTAGGGTTAGGGATAGGGTAAGGGTATGGGTTAGGATTAGAGTTAGGGTTAGGGTTAAGGTTATAGTTATAATTAGGGTTAAGGTTATTGTTAGGGTAAGGGTAAGGGTTACGTTTAGGGTTAGGGTTAAGTTTAAGGTTAGGGTTATGGGTTAGGGTTAGGGTTAGGTTAAGGTTTAGGGTTAGGGTTAGGGTTAGGGTTAGGGAAAGGGTAGGGTTAGGTTTATGGTTAGGATTAGGGTAAGGATTAGGGTTAGGGTTAGGGTTAGGGTAAGGGTTAGGTTTAGGGTTAGGCTTAGGGTTAGCATTAAGGTTAGGGTTAGGGTTAGGGTAAGGGTAAAGTTTAGGGTTAGGTTAAGGTTTAGGGTTAGGGTTAGGGTTATGGGTTATGATTAGGGTTAGGGTTAGGTTTAGGGTTAGGTTTTGGTAAGTGTAAGGGTTAGGGTTAGGGTTAGGTTTACTGTTAGGGTTAGGGTAAGGGTAAGGGTTAGGTTTTGGTTTAGGGTTAGGGATAGGGTTAAGGTTAGGGTTACTGTTAGGGTTAGGGTTAGGGAAAGGGTAAGGATTAGGGTTAGGGTTACGGTTAGGGAAAGGGAAAGGGTTACAGTTAGGTTTAGGGTTAGGTTTAGGGGTTAGGCTTAGGATTAGGTTTAGGGTCAGGGTTAGGTTTAGGGTTAGGGTTAGGGGAAGTCTAAGGGTTAGTGTTAGGGTTAGGCTTAAGTTTAAGTTTAGGGTAGGGTTAGGGTAAGGGTAAGGGTTAGGGTTAGGGTTAGGTTTAGGGTTAAGGTTAGGGTTAGGGTTAGGGTAAGGGTAAGGGTAAGGTTTAGGGTTAGGATTTGGGTTAGGGGTTAGGGTTAGGTTTAGGTTTAGGGTTATGGTAAGGGTAAGGGTTAGGGTTAGGGTTAGGTTTAGGGGTAAGGGTTAGTGTTAGGGTTAGGTAAGGGTTAGTTTAGGGTAAGGGTAAGGTTTAGGGTTAGGGTTAGGGTTAGGGTAAGGGTAAGGGTTAGGGTAGGGTTAGGTTTAGGTTTAGGTTTAGGGTTATGGTAAGGGTAAGGGTTAGGGTTAGGGTTAGGGTTAGCGTTAGGGTAAGCATAAGGTTTAGGGTTAATGTTAGGGTTAGGGTTAGTGTTAGTGTTAGGGTTAGGGTTAGTGTAAGGGTAAGTTTTAAGTTTAGGGTTAGCGTTAGGGTTAGGGTAAGGGTTTGGCTTAAGGTTAGGGTTAGGGTAAGGGTTAGGGTAAGAGTTATGGTTAGGGTTAGGTTTAGGGTCAGGGTTAGGGTTAGATTTAGGCTTAGGGTTAGGGAAAGGGTAAGGCTTAGGTTTAGGATTAGGGTTAGGTTTAGGGTTAGGGTTAGTGTAAGGGTGTAACTTAGTGATAGTGTTATTTTTAGGGTTAAGTTTAGGGTTAGAGTTAGGGTTAAGGTTAGGGTTATGGTAAGGGTAAGGATTAGGGTTAGGGTTAGGTTTAGGGTTAAGTTTAGGGTTAGTGTTAGGGTTAGGCTAAGGGTTAGGGTTAGGTTTAGGGTAAGGGTTAGGGTTGGGGTTAGGTTTAGGGAAAGGGTAAGGGTTAGGGTTTGGTTTAGGGTTAGGGATATGGTTAAGGTTAGGGTTACTGTTAGGGTTAGGGTTAGGGAAAGGCTAAGGGTTATGGTTAGGGTTACAGTTAGGGAAAGTGAAAGGGTTAGGGTTAGGGATAGGGTTAGGTTTAGGGGTTACGGTTAGTAATAGGGTTAGGTTCAGGGGTAGGTTTAGGGTTAGGGTTAGGGTAAGTGTAAGGGTTAGGGTTAGGCTTAGGGTTAGGTTTAAGGTTTGGTTTAGAGTAGGGTTTGTGTAAGGGTAACGGTTAGGATTAGGGTTAGGTTTAGGGTTAAGGTTAGGGTTAGGGTGAGGTAAGGGTAAGGGTAAGGGTTTGGGTTAGGTTTAGGGTTAGGGATAGGGTTAAGGTTAGTGTTAGGGTTAGGGTTAGGCTAAGGGTAGGGTTAGGTTTAGGGTTAGGGTAAGGGTTAGGGTTAGGGTTAGGGTTAGGGAAAGTGTAAGGGTTTGGGTTAGGGTTAGGATTAGGGTAAGTATTAGTGTTAGGGTTAGTGTTAGGGTAAAGGTTAGGGTTAGGGTTAGGGTTAGGGATAGCATTAATGTTAGGGTTAGGGTTAGGA
>NW_028327295.1:133449-180723 GCF_031878675.1 Megascapheus bottae | reverse complement strand
GTTAGAGAAAGGGTAAGGGTTAGGTTTAGGGTTAGGTATAGGGTTAGGGTAAGGGTAAGGATTAGGGTTAGGGTTAGGGTTAGGGTTAAGGTTAGGGTTAGGGTTAGGGTTAGGGTTAGGGTTAGGTTTAGGGTTATGGTTAGGGTTAGGGAAAGGGTAAGGATTAGGGTTAGGGTTAGGGTTAGGGTAAGGGTTAGGGTTAGGTTAAGGGTTAGGGTTAGGGTTATGGTAGGGTAAGGGTTATGGTTATGGTTAGGGTTAGGGTTAAATTTAGGGTTAGGGTTAGTGTTAGGGTTTGGGTTTGGGTAAGTTTAAGGCTTAGGGTTAGGGTTAGGGTTAGGTTTAGGGTACGGGTAAGGTTTAGGGTTAGGGTTAGGGTTAGGGTTAGGTGTAGGATTAGGGTTAAGGTAAGGGTAAGGTTTAGGGTTAGGGTTAGGGTAAAGGTTAGGGTTAGGTTTAGGGTTAGGGTAAGTTTAAGGGTAAGGTTTAGGGTTAGGGTTAGGGATAGGGAAAGGGTAAGGGTTAGGGTTAGGGTTAGGGTTATGGTTAGGGTAAGGATTAGGTTTAGGGTTAGTGTAAGCGTAAGGGTTAGGTTTAGGGTTAGGGTTAGGGTTAGGTTAAGGTTTAGGGTTAGGGTTAGTTTTGGGGTTACGTTTAGGGTTAGGGTTAGTTTAAGGGTAAGGGTTAGGGTTAGGTTTAGGTTTAGGGTTAGGGTTAGGGTAAGGGTTAGGGTCAGGTTTAGGGTTCGGTTTAGGGTTAAGTTTAGCGTTTGAGTTAGGGTAATGGAAAGTGTTAGGTTTAGGATGAGGGTTAGGGATTAGTGTTAGGATTAGGGTTAGGTTTATGGTTAGTGTAAGGGTAAGGTTTAGGGTTAGGGTAAGGGTTAGGGGATAGGGTTAGGGTTAGGGTCAGGTTTGGGGTTAGGGTTAGTTTAAGAGTAAGGTTAGGGTTAGGGTTAGGGTTAGGGTAAGGGTAAGATTTAGAGTTAGGGTTAGGGTTAGGTTTAGGGTTAAGGTTAGGGTTAGGGTTAGGGTAAGGGTTAGGGTTAGGGTTAGGGTTAGCATTAAGGTTAGGGTTTGGGTTAGGGTAAGGGTAAGGGTTAGGGTTAGGGTTAGGGTTAGGGTAAGGGTTAGGGTTAGGGTTAGGATTAGGGTAAAGGTTAGGGTTAGGTTTAGGTTTAGGGTTAAGGTTAGGGTTAGGGTTAGGGTAAGGTTAAGGGTTAGGTTTAGTGTTAGGGGTCAGGGCTAGGGTTAGGGTTAGGTTTAGGGTAATGTAAGGTTTAGGGTTAGGTGTAGGTTTAGGTTTGGGGTGAGGGTTAGGGTAAGAGTAAGGGGTAGGGTTAGGGTTAGTGTTAGGGTAAGGGTAAGGGTTAGGGTTAGGTTAGGGTTAAGGTTAGGGTTAGGTTTAGGGTTAGGCTAGGGTTTGGGATTAGGGTTAGGGGAAGGGTAAGGGTTAGGTTTAGGGTTAGGGTTACCATTAAGGTTAGGGTTAGGGTTAGGGTAAGGGTAAGGGTTAGGGTTAGGGTTAGGGTTAGGGGTTAGGAGTAGAGTTAGGGTTAGGTTTAGGTTTAGGGTTAGGGTTATGGTATGGTTAAGGGTTAGGGTTAGGTTTAGGGTTAGGTTTAGGTTTAGGGTTAGGGTTAGGGAAAGGGTAAGGGTTAGGGTTAGGGTTAGGGTTAGGGTTAGGGTTAGGGTTAGGGTTAGGGTTAGGGTTAGGGTTAGGTTAGGGTTAAGGTTAAGGTTAGGGTTAGGGTTAGGCTAGGGGTTAGGGTTATGGTTAGGGTAAGGGTTAGGTTTAGGGTTAGGGTTAGGGTTAGAGGTATGTTTAGGGTTAGGATAAGACTAAGGTTTAGGGTTAGGGTTAGGGTTAGGTTTAGGGTAAAAGTTAGGGTTAGGGTTAGGGTTAGGGTAAGGGTAAGTGTTAGGGTTAGTGTTAGGGTTAGGGAAAGGGTAAGGGTTAGGGTTAGGGTTAGGTATAGGGTTAGGGTAAGGGTAAGGATTAGGGTTAGGGTTAGGGTTAGGGTTAAGGTTAGGGTTAGGGTTAGGTTTAGGGTTATGGTTAGGGTTAGGGAAAGGGTAAGGATTAGGGTTAGGGTTAGGGTTAGTGTTAGGGTAAGGGTTAGGGTTAGGTTAGGGTTAGGGTTAAGGTTAGGGTTAGGGTTAGGTTTAGGGTTAGGTTTAGGGTTATGGTTAGGGTTAGGGAAAGGGTAAGGATTAGGGTTAGGGTTAGGGTTAGGGTTAGGGTAAGGGTTAGGGTTAGGTTAAGGGTTAGGGTTAGGGTTATGGTAGGGTAAGGGTTATGGTTATGGTTAGGGTTAGGGTTAAATTTAGGGTTAGGGTTAGTGTTAGGGTTAGGGTTAGTGTAGGTTTAAGGCTTAGGGTTAGAGTTAGGGTTAGGTTTAGGGTACGGGTAAGGTTTAGGGTTAGGTTTAGGGTTAGGGTTAGGTTTAGGGTTAGGGTTAAGGTAAGGGTAAGGTTTAGGGTTAGGGTTAGGGTTAGGGTAAACTTTAGGGTTAGGTTTAGCGTTAGGGTAAGTTTAAGGGTAAGGTTAGGGTTAGGGTTAGGGTTAGGGAAAGGGTAAGGGTTAGGATTAGGGTTAGGGTTACGGTTAGGGTAAGGATTAGGGTTAGGGTTAGTGTAAGCGTAAGGGTTAGGTTTAGGGTTAGGGTTAGGGTTAGGTTAAGGTTTAGGGTTAGGGTTAGTTTTGGGGTTACGTTTAGGGTTAGGGTTAGGTTAAGGGTAAGGGTTAGGGTTAGGTTTAGGTTTAGGGTTAGGGTTAGGGTAAGGGTTAGGGTCAGGTTTAGGGTTCGGTTTAGGGTTAAGTTTAGCGTTTGAGTTAGGGTAATGGTAAGGGTTAGGTTTAGGATGAGGGTTAGGGGTTAGTGTTAGGATTAGGGTTAGGTTTATGGTTAGTGTAAGGGTAAGGTTTAGGGTTAGGGTAAGGGTTAGGGGATAGGGTTAAGGTTAGGGTCAGGTTTGGGGTTAGGGTTAGTTTAAGAGTAAGGTTAGGGTTACGGTTAGGGTTAGGGTAAGGGTAAGATTTAGAGTTAGGGTTAGGGTTAGGTTTAGGGTTAAGTTTAGGGTTAGGGTTAGGGTAAGGGTTAGGGTTAGGGTTAGGGTTAGGTTTAGCATTAAGGTTAGGGTTTGGGTTAGGGTAAGGGTAAGGGTTAGGGTTAGGGTTAGGGTTAGGGTTAGGATTAGGGTAAAGGTTAGGGTTAGGTTTAGGTTTAGGGTTAAGGTTAGGGTTAGGGTTAGGGTAAGGTTAAGGGTTAGGTTTAGTGTTAGTGGTCAGGGTTAGGGTTAGGGTTAGGTTTAGGGTAATGTAAGGTTTAGGGTTAGGTGTAGGTTTAGGTTTGGGGTGAGGGTTCGGGTAAGAGTAAGGGGTAGGTTTAGGGTTAGTGTTAGGGTAAGAGTAAGGGTTAGGGTTAGGGTTAGGGTTAGGTTTAGGGTACGGGTAAGGTTTAGGGTTAGGGTTAGGGTTAGGGTAAGAGTAAGGGTTAGGGTTAGGTTTAGAGTTAGGGTTAGGATAAGGGTTAGGGTTAGGTTCAGGGTTAGGGTTAGGGTAGGGTAAGGGTTATGGTTAGGGTAGGGTTAGGGTTAAATTTAGGGTTAGGGTTACTGTTAGGGTTAGGGTTTTTGTAAGTTTAAGGCTTAGGGTTAGGGTTAGGGTTAGGTTTAGGGTACGGGTAAGGTTTAGGGTTAGAGTTAGGGTTAGGGTTAGGTTTATGGTTAGGGTTAGGGTTAGGTTAAGGTTTAGGGTTAGGGTTAGTTTTGGGGTTACGTTTAGGGTTATGGTTAGGGTTAGGTTAAGGGTAAGGGTTAGGGTTAGATTTAGGTTTATGGTTAGGGTTAGGGTAAGGGTTAGGGTCAGGTTTAGGGTTCGGTTTAGGGTTAAGTTTAGCGTTTGAGTTAGGGTAATGGTAAGGGTTAGGTTTAGGATGAGGGTTAGGGGTTAGTGTTAGGATTAGGGTTAGGTTTATGGTTAGTGTAAGGGTAAGGTTTAGGGTTAGGGTAAGGGTTAGGGGATAGAGTTAGGTTTAGGGTCAGGTTTGGGGTTAGGGTTAGTTTAAGAGTAAGGTTAGGGTTACGGTTAGGGTTAGGGTAAGGGTAAGATTTAGAGTTAGGGTTAGGGTTAGGTTTAGGGTTAAGGTTAGGGTTAGGGTTAGGGTAAGGTTTAGGGTTAGGGTTAGGGTTAGGGTAAGGGTTAGGGTTAGGTTTAGGGTTAGGGTTAGGGTAAGGATTAGGGTTAGGGTTAGTGTTAGGGTTAGGGTTAGGGTAAGCGTTAGGGTTAGGGTTAGGGTCAGGGGAAGGGTTATGGGTAGGGGTTAGGATTAGGGTTAGGGTAAGGGTTAGGTTTAGCGGTTAGGGTTAGGGTTAGGGTGAGGGTAAGGGTTAGGGTTAGGGTTAGGGTTAGGGTTAGAATTAGGGTTAGGGTTAGGGTAAGGGTAAGGGTTAGGGTTAGGGTTAGGATTATCGGTTAGTCTTAGGCTTAGGGTAGAATTAGGGTAAGGGTTAGGGTTAGGGTTAGGGTAAGGCTAAGTGTTAGGGTTAGGTTTAGGGTTAGGGTAAGGATTAGGGTTAGGGTTACGGTTAGGTTTAGGGTTAGGGTTAGGGTTAGGGTTAGGGTTAGAGTAAGGGTAAGGGTGAGGGTTAGGGTTAGGGTTAGGGTTAATGTTAGGTTTAGGGTTAAGGTTAGGGTTAGGGAAAGGGTTAGGTTTAGGGTTAGGGTTAGGGTTAGGGTAAGGGTTAGGTTTAGTGTTAGGGTAAGGTTTAGGGTTAGGGTTAGGGTTAGGGTTAGCATTAAGTTTCAGGTTACGGTTAGGTTTAGGGTTAGGGTTAGGGTTAGGGTTAGGTTAAGGATTAGGTTTCGGGTGAGGGTTAGGGTTAGCATTAAGGTTAGGGTTAGGGTAAGGGTAAGGGTAAGGGTTAGATTTAGGGTTAGGGTCAGGAGTACGGTTAGGGTGTTGGGTTAGGGTAAGGGTAAGAGTTAGGGTTAGGTTTAGGGTAAGGATTAGGTTTCGGGTGAGGGTTAGGGTTAGCATTAAGGTTAGGGTTAGGGTAAGGGTCAGGGTAAGGGTTAGGGTTAGAGTTAGGATTAGGATTAGGTTTAGGGTTAGGGTTAGGGTAAGGGTAAGGGTAAGAGTTAGGGTTAGGGTTAGGGTTAAGGTTAGGGTTAGTTTTAGGGTTAGGGTAAGGGTAAGGGTAATGTTTAGGGTTAGGTTTAGGGTTAAGTTTAGGGTTAGGGAAACGTTAAGGGTTAGGGTTAGGGTTAGGTTTAGGGTAAGGATTAGGGTTACGGTTTGGGTTAGGGTAAGTGTTAGGTTTAGGGTTAGGGTTAGCATTAACGTTAGGGTTAGGGTTAGGATAAGGGTAAGGGTTAGGGTTAGGGTAAGGGTATAAGGGTTTGGGTTAGGGTTAGGGTTAGGGTTAGGGTAAGGGTTAGGGTTAGGGTTAGGTTTAAGGTTAGGGTTAGGGTAAGGGTAAGGATTAGGGTTAGGTTTAGGTTCAGGGTTAGGTTTAGGGTAAGGGTTAGGGTTAGCGTTAGTGTTAGGTTTAGGGTTAAGGTTAGGGTTAGGGTTAGGGTTAGGGTAAGGGTAAGGGTTAGGGTTAGTGTAAGGGGTCAGCGTTAATGTTAGGGTTAGGTTTAGGGTAAGGTAAGGTTTAGGGTTAGGGTTAGGGTTAGGTTAGGGTTAAGGTTAAGGTTAGGGTTAGGGTTAGTGTTAGGGTTAGGGTTAGGGTAAGTTTAAGGCTTAGGGTTAGAGTTAGGGTTAGGTTTAGGGTACGGGTAAGGTTTAGGGTTAGGGTTAGGGTTAGGTTTAGGGCTAGGGTTAAGGTAAGGGTAAGGTTTAGGGTTAGGGTTAGGTTTAGGGTAAAGTTTAGGATTACGTTTAGCGTTAGGGTAAGTTTAAGGGTAAGGTTTAGGGTTAGGGTTAGGGTTAGGGAAAGGGTAAGGGTTAGGATTAGGGTTAGGGTTACGTTTAGGGTAAGGATTAGGGTTAGGGTTAGTGTAAGCGTAAGGGTTAGGTTTAGGGTTAGGGTTAGGGTTAGTTTAAGGTTTAGGGTTAGGGTTAGTTTTGGGGTTCCGTTTAGGGTTAGGGTTAGGTTAAGGGTAAGGGTTAGGGTTAGGTTTAGGTTTAGGGTTAGGGTTAGGGTAAGGGTTAGGGTCAGGTTTAGGGTTCGGTTTAGGGTTAAGTTTAGCGTTTGAGTTAGGGTAATGGTAAGGGTTAGGTTTAGGATGAGGGTTAGGGGTTAGTGTTAGGATTAGGGTTAGGTTTATGGTTAGTGTAAGGGTAAGGTTTAGGGTTAGGGTAAGGGTTAGGGGATAGGGTTAAGGTTAGGGTCAGTTTTGGGGTTAGGGTTAGTTTAAGAGTAAGGTTAGGGTTACGGTTAGGGTTAGGGTAAGGGTAAGATTTAGAGTTAGGGTTAGGGTTAGGTTTAGGGTTAAGGTTAGGGTTAGGGTTAGGGTAAGGGTTAGGGTTAGGGTTAGGGTTAGGGTTAGCATTAAGGTTAGGGTTTGGGTTAGGTAAGGGTAAGGGTTAGGGTTAGGGTTAGGGTTAGGGTAAGGGTAAGGGTTAGTGTTAGGGTTAGGATTAGGGTAACGGTTAGGGTTAGGTTTAGGTTTAGAGTTAAGGTTAGGGTTAGGGTTAGGGTAAGGTTAAGGGTTAGGTTTAGTGTTAGGGGTCAGGGTTAGGGTTAGGGTTAGGTTTAGGGTAATGTAAGGTTTAGGGTTAGGTGTAGGTTTAGGTTTGGGGTGAGGGTTCGGGTAAGAGTAAGGGGTAGGGTTAGGGTTAGTGTTAGGGTAAGGGTAAGGGTTAGGGTTAGGTTAGGGTTAAGGTTAGGGTTAGGTTTAGGGTTAGGCTAGGGTTTGGGGTTAGGGTTAGGGTAAGGGTTAAGTTTAGGGTTAGGGTTAGGGTTAGAGGTAGGGTTAGGGTTAGGGTTAGGGTTAGGGTTAGGGTAAGAGTAAGGGTTAGGGTTAGGGTTACGGTTACGGTTAAGGTTAGGGTTAGGTTTAGGGTTAGGTTTAGGGAAAGGTTAAGGATTAAGGTTAGGGTTAGAGTTAGGGTTAGGGTAAGGGTTAGGGTTAGGTTCAGGGTTAGGGTTAGGGTAGGGTAAGGATTATGGTTAGGGTAGGGTTAGGGTTAAATTTAGGGTTAGGGTTAGTGTTAGGGTTAGGGTTTTTGTAAGTTTAAGGCTTAGGGTTATGGTTAGGTTTAGGGTTAGGTTTAGGTTTAGGGTACGGGTAAGGTTTAGGGTTAGGGTTAGGGTTAGGGTTAGGTTTAGGGTTAGGGTTAAGGTAAGGGTAAGGTTTAGGGTTAGGGTTAGGGTTAGGGTAAGGGTTAGGTTAAGTTTAGGGCTATGATTAGGTTTAGGGTTAGGATTAGGGCTAGGGTAAGAGTTAGGGATAGGTTAAGGGTTAGGGTTAGGGTTAGGGTAAGGGTAAGGTTTAGGGTTAGGGTTACCATTAAGGTTAGGGTTAGGGTTAGGGTAAGGGTAAGGGTTAGGGTTAGGGTTAGGGTTAGGGGTTAGGAGTAGGGTTAGGTTTAGGTTTAGGTTTAGGGTTAGGGTTAGGGTATGGTTAAGGGTTAGGGTTAGGTTTAGGGTTAGGTTTAGGGTTAGGGTAAGGGTTAGGGTTAGGGTTCGGGTTAGGGTTCGGGTTAGGGTAAGGGTTAGGGTTAGGGTTAGGGTATGGGTAAGGTTTAGTTTTAGGGTTAAGGTTAGGGTTAGGTTTAGTGTTAGGGTTAGGGTAAGGGTAAGGTTTAGGGTTAGGGTTAGGATTAGGTTTAGTGTTAGGGTTAGGGTAAGGGTAAGTTTTAGGGTTAGGGTTAGGGTTAAGTTTAGGGTTAGGGTTAGCGTAAGGTTTAGGATTAGGGTTAGGTTTAGGCGTAGGGTTAGGGTTAAGGTATGTGTAAGGGTTAGGGTTAGGGTTAGGGTTAAGGTTAGGGTTAGGGTTAGGGTTAGGGAAAGTGTAAGGGTTAGGGTTACGGTTAGGGTTAGGGTTAGGGTATGGATTAGGGTTAGGTTTAGGGTTAGGGTAAGGGTTAGGGTTAGGGTTAGCATTAAGGTTAGAGTTAGAGTTAAGTTAAGGTTAAGGGTTAGGGTTAGGGTTAGGGTTAATGTTAGGTTTAGGTTTAGGGTAAGGGTAAGGGTTAGGTTTAGCTTTAGGGTTAAGGATAGGTTTAGGGTTAGGGTTACGGTAAGGGTTAGGGTTAGGGGTTTGGTTTTGGGTGAGGGTAAGGGTTAGGTTTAGGGTTAGGCTTAGTTTTAGAGTTAGGGTTATGGTTAGGGTAAGTGTAAGGGTTAGGGTTAGGGTTAGGGTTTAGGGTTAGGGTTAGTGATAGGGTAAGGGTTAGGGTTAGGTTTAGGGTAAAGGTAAGTGTTTGGGTTAGGGTTAGGGTTAGGGTTAGCGTTAGCATTAAGGTTAGGGTTAGAGTTAGGGTAAGGGTAAGGGTTAGACTTAGGTTAATGTTAGGGTATGGGTAAGGGCTTGGGTTTGGTTTAGGATTAGAATTTGGTTTAGGGTAAGTGTTAGGGTTAGGGGTTAGGTTTAGGGTTAGGGTTAGGGTTAGGGTAAAGTTAGGGTTAGGGTTAGGGTTAGGATTAGTGTTAGTGTTAGGGTTAGGGTAAAGTTAAGGGTTAGGGTTAGGGTTAGGGTTAGGGTTTAGGATTAGGGTTAGTGATAGGGTAAGGGTTAGGGTTAGGGTTAGGGTAAAGTTAAGTGTTAGGGTTAGGGTTAGGTTTAGGGTTAGGTTTAGGGTAAGGGTAAGGATTAGGGTTAGGGTTAGGGTAGGTTTACGGTTAGGGTTACTGTAAGGGTAAGGGTTAGGGTTAGGATTAGGGTTAAGGTTAGGGTTAGGTTTAGAGTTAGGGTTAGGATTAGTGTTAGGTTTAGGTGTAGGGTTAGGTTTAAGGTAAGTCTAAGGGTTAGGGTTAGGGTTAGGCTTAAGATTAGGGTTAGGGTTAGGGAAAGGGTAAGGGTTATGGTTAGGTTTAGGGTAAGGTTTAGGGTTAGGGTTAGGGTTAGGGTTAGGGTAAGGGTTAGGTTTGGGTTTAGGGTTAGGGTTATCATTAAGGTTATGGTTAGTTTTAGGGTAAGGGTTAGGGTTAGGGTTAGGGTTAAGTTTAGGGTTAGGTTTAGGGTTAGGGTTAGGGTGAGGATTAGGCTTAGGGTTAGGGTTAGGGTAAGGGTTAGAGTTAGGGTTAGGGTTAGGGTAAGGGTTAAGGTTAGGTGTTAGGGTTAGGATTAGTGTTATGTTTAGGGTTAGGGTAAGGGTAATGGTTAGGGTTAGGGTTAAGTTTAGGGTTAGGGTTAGTTTAGGGTTAGGGTTAGGCTTAGGCTTAGGGTTAGGGTAAAGGTTACGGTTAGGGTTAGTGTTAGGGTGAGGGTTAATTTTAGGGGTAAGGGTTAGGGTTAGTGTTAGGTTTAGGGTACGGGTTAGGGTTAGCGTTAGGGTTAGGGTTAGGTTAAAATTTAGGGTTAGGGTTAGGGTTAGGGTAAGGGTAAGTTTTACTGTTATGTTTAGCGTTAGGGTTACGGTTAGGGTAACTGTAAGTGTTAGGGTTTTGTTGGGAGCCAGAGTGGAATCAAACTGTACCTTGACTTGCATCAGACGATGGCTTTATTGTCTTATTGCTTTCTGGCCCTATTCTATGTTAATGACCTGAGAATTACCATATGAATGTAACACCTGGAGGTTCCCTGGGTCAGGAGGAGGGAAGAAGGGGGAGTGGAAAATAAACGCGGCAGTCTCAGCAGTCTTTGCCTGGACTGCGGACATCCCGGAACTGGTGTGTCTGTCTCTCTTCTATTTCTTGCTAGTCCTTGCCCCCGATTTCAGGAACCCCAATCTGCGAACCCTGGTTTGCTGCCGGCTGGCCTCGGCATCTGGCGCCCGAACAGGGACCCTGAAAATCTGGGACGAAGGTGAAGGACCCCTCCCTGTGGTGATTAATACATTGTAGGACTATTAAGAGAGTGTATAGTCAGGAGTAAAAATTATGGGTCAAGTTAATAGCCATAGGTCATATGTACCGATCTTAACAGGCCTACTTGAAGCCCACGGAACGTGGGTGGAAAAAGGGGTGCTTCAGAGCTTCCTACAGTTTGTCGAGGAAGCATGCCCGAGGTTTATAGAGGAGGAATTCCAAAAAACCTGGCAGCGGATGGGAAAAAGAGTTCAAGAATATTATAATGTATATGGCCCCGAAAACCCCAGTAGAGGCTATTGATGTATGGAATATAGTAAGTGAATGCATAGATCCTCTACATGAAAATGCTGAACTTAATCTTGAATTAAGGGAACTTTATGAGTTAAATGACCCTTCTGAAAAACCTGAGGCTGAGCCATACGCCTCAGCTCAAGAGAGTCTAAGTGAGATCTTGAAAAGGGAACAACAACCAGTAGATATTGAGTATCAGATTTCAGGTTTGAATATCAAGGAGAAAATGACGCCCGCTGGCTGCCTGAATGCTGCGTTCGGATCGTGGAGAGTGACAGTGGCTATCCAAGCAGCAACTCACTGGCCCTACACCGCCAACCCTCCAGTGGTGCATCCTGCGACGTGGGAAGGACCTGAGTTATTTGTGCATGTCAATCGGGACTGCTACTGATCCACTTGTTCCACACATTCATATGAGCTGTGTTTCTCCTCCTTTTACTATTATGTAGGGACCTTTTAACATATTTATTGACTCTACACAATTTAATATGTGACATTATTTTGTCTTTACCAGCCCTCTTCTTAATAACCTTTTTTGTAAAAGATGCCCAGGTGAAAAGCAAAGGCCTCCAGAGGTAAGTAGAAGTCGGCCGACCCCCTTGTATGTCTGCGTTTTATTTTGTTTTATTTTTGTTTGTTTGTTTGAAAAGGTGCACTGTGGGCCTAAAACAGAGGCCTGGGTGGTCAAGGGACGCCTTGACCCCCCCTCCCATTCTGAGTTTCTTGTCGATAACAAGGCATACCTGAGAGTCCCACCAGCAAGACATGTCTAAATCTAAAAATAACTGTTTGGTGAAAACATTCATTTGAGCTCATGTTTTTTTTTGTGTTAAGTGTATCTGATTGAGTCCAATTTTCTTGTTATATGTCAATGTCTGATTATTTAAAAGTCTCCGTTTCTCTGTCTTGTTCGTGTTACATATTTTTTCTTGTCCAGTTTTGTCTTTAAAATTGGTACCATTTCTAAGTATGGATCCTTATGGTTTTTCTGTGCGTACTCAAGCACACATCCTTGTTATTTATTTGAACATTTCTGGGCCTAGCATGGCCGCTCCCCCATGTCTGCAGTTGTGACAAGCCCTGGAAAAATAAATTCCAGCTAAGTTGCCTTGCAAAAAGTTTTGTTTTGAACCTGGTTCTCACCTGTAAGAGTAAAATTGGCAAAACTCTCTTGACACAAACTTCCAGAAAACGAACGGCCGATATTAATTTTGCGCGCTTTATGATCTTTGAGTATGAATGTGTGTGAATGAGTGAGTGAACATGTTCAAGGTTAAATTGTCAGCATGCTGTATAAAACAATGGATAAATTTATATTTAAACACAAAGACAATTGGGTAAATATAAGCTTAAAACTTCAACAAAAATATTAGGTTTGAATGTTTTACAATGTCTCAAAGAATTATTGTGTTGTCTTAAAGAAAAACTGGTAAACATTTTTCTAGATCCTGAAATCTGCATTTTATTGCAGGGCATACAGCTGTTTACATTGTAAACATTGTATCCTGTTCAGCACAGAGGTGTTAGGGAATTTGGGATTTATTACTTTAAGTTAAAGTTTGGAAACATGTATTAGAGATTTAAATGTAAAATTGTTCATTAATGTCAGAAATTTTGCCTGTCCTTTCTTGCAAACTGACACTAGAAATCTGATGGTAAAATGTGGATAATGTGATTAGTATTTTAAAGGAATGTTTAAAGGTTTATCTCCATGCTATTGGGTGTATTTTAAAAAAGGAGAGGAAACTAAGTCCAGACTTAGACTTTTGGTGCACTGATGTCTATAGTTCTTGAATTAGGGAAAAACTTTTATTTGAGTTTAAACTGTTGTTGGAGTTCTAGACAGTAATTTAAACTGCAAAAGAGCCCTTTTTTCTAAAAGGCAAGAGGAGTGCCTTGAGCCTTAGGGGGCCTGAAGGCAGAAGGAGTTCTTTGTGCCCTTAAAGGTTTTTCAATTGCAAATAAAGGCTAAGGTGTTAATTGTTTAAACCAGTATCAGTAAAAGTTATTAAGAACATTGGAAATGGGTTTCTAAACAATATTTGAAAGTGAAGTTGTCTTAAATGTTTAAAGAAAGAGAAAAAAGGAAAATTAGGACTACCAAAGTAATTGCTTAATTGATATTTCAGCTTACTCTTGTAAGTTACCTTATAGCAACTTCCTGCTAGCCCATGGAGAAGGACAGCAATCCTTATTCAGATGTATCTTTGGCTTTTACCAGGTTCTAGGTAAGCTCATGCTTAGAGACTATTTCTGTGTTGACCACCTTGTTGCTTTAATTGGAGTAACGTGGGCTTTTGTAGGACTCATTGATCTGAAAGCCTCAGCTTTGAGCCTGCCCATGCAAAGCAAAGTCCCTGTGAGACTGTGGTGTCTAATCTGCCAGCAGGATGCTGGGACAGAGTTGCTTTGGAGCTTGAAGTGGCAGAGTGCTAGCTCTGAGCTGAAAAGCTGGGGGGAAGCACTCATGCACCAAGCTCGGGACTCATAGTGGTAGGGTGCTAGCCTTGAGCTGGAGAGCTGAGACAGTGCCCAGGCTCCGAGTTCAAGTACAGCAACCAACAAAGTGAAATGCCAATGGCATGTTTATCCCTGTGTGGAGAGACACTACTGGGACACGAAAGCCTCTGCTTGGATGGCAGAGATGGTGTCAGATCTTAGTCACTTGTGCTTGGCCAATCAAATTAATCAGAGCTGGGAGGTCATAGAATAGTTTGTAAGCATGCCTTACTAATGCCCGTGCCTTTCATAACTGGGCAGGAACTTGTCAATCTTCTGTGAGAGTGGGTAGTTTAAAATCCTAATTGAGCGAAATTTTTATTTTTTATTTTTGACACCAGCCACAAATTCAGGAAAAGTTTGTGGATCTGAGGCTTGTGTCTCTATTAATCTGTTTAGATCTGACAACTGAAGCATTGTTAAGGTTGCAGAAATTTAGTTCCCCAGACAATCAAGAAAAAGCCTTTGCAAATGGGTGCTATGTAAGCTACACTATTGTAGCCAAAGATGGTTTGTGCAGTTGTTGAATGTCAAGTATGATCTCTAGTTTGGAGTAGATTGTTGTTCCTGGTGTCTAATCGTTGCAACCACTTGATAAAATAGGCTGGGCTTCTTAAGGTCCCTGGTCAAGCGCGGAGACGGCGCCCCTGAGTCAGCTTGAAGAAGTCACGGAAGTTGAATCTCCGCCCATCAAATCCCCGTTGGACCAAGGGACCAAAGTCATTTTTGGAAAATGTGACAGGATAAATTAGGGGTATATAAAAGAGTAAAAATTGCACTTGTGTTTCTTTTAAAATAAAAAACGGGGGACATGTTGGGAGCCAGAGTGGAATCAAACTGTACCTTGACTTGCATCAGACGATGGCTTTATTGTCTTATTGCTTTCTGGCCCTATTCTATGTAAATGACCTGAGAATTACCATATGAATGTAACACCTGGAGGTTCCCTGGGTCAGGAGGAGGGAAGAAGGGGGAGTGGAAAATAAACGCGGCAGTCTCAGCAGTCTTTGCCTGGACTGCAGACATCCCGGACCCGGTGTGTCTGTCTCTCTTCTATTTCTTGCTAGTCCTTGCCCGCGATTTCAGGAACCCCAATCTGCGAACCCTGGTTTGCTGCCGATTGGCCCCGGCAGGGTTAGGGTTAGGGTTGGGTTAGGGCTGGGGTTAAGGTTAGGGTTAGGGCTAGGGTAAGGGTAAGGGTTAGGTTTGGGGTTAGGGTTAGGGTTAGGTTTAAATTTAGAGTTAGGGTAAGGGTTAAGGTTAGGGTTAGGGTTAGGGTTAGCGTAAAGTTTAGGGTTAGGGTTAGGGTAAGGGTAAGGGTAAGGGTAAGGTTTAGGGTTTGGGTTAGGGTAAGGTTTAGGGTTACGGCTAGGGTTATGGTTAGGGTTAGGGTTAGGGTAAGGATTAGGGTTAGGGTTAGGGTTAGGTTTAGGGTTAGGGTTAGGGCAAGGGTAAGCGTTAGGGTTAGGGTTAGGTTCAGGGTTAGGGTTAGGGTAAGGGCTAGGGTTAGGGTTAGTGTTTGGCTTAGGGTTAAGTTTAGGGTTAGGGTAAGGGTGAGGGGTAGGGTTAGAGTTAGGGGTTAGGGTTAGTGTTAAGGTTAGGTTTAGGATTAGGGTAAGGGTAAGGTTTAGGGTTAGGGTTAGGTTTAGGGTTAGGGTAGGGCAAGGGTTAGGGTGAGGTTTAGGATAAGGGTAAGCTTTAGGGTTAGGTTTAGGGTTAGGTTTATGGTTAGGGTTAGGGTAAGAATAAGGATTAGGGTTAGGGTTAGGGTTAGGGTAAGGGTAAGGGTTTGGGTTAGGATTAAGGTTACACTTAGGTTTAGGGTTAGGGTTAGGGTTAGGCAAAGGGTTAGGGTTAGTGTTAGGGTAAGGGTTAAGGTTAGGGTTAGGGTTAGAGGTAGGTTTAGGGTTAGGGTAAGGTTAAGGGTTAGGGTTAGGTTTAGGGTAAGGGTTAGGGTTAGAGGTCAGGGTTAGGGTTAGGGTTAGGCTAAGGGTTAGGGTTAGGGTTAGGGTTAGGCTAAAAGTTACTGTTAGGGTTAGGGTTAGGGTAAGGGTAAGTGTTATGGTTAGGGTTAGGGTTAGGGTAAGGGTAAGCGTTAGGGTTATGGTTATGGTTAGGGTTAGGGTTGGGGCTAAGGTTAGGGTGAGGGTTAGGGTAAGGGGAAGGGTTAGGGTTAGGGTTAGGGTTAGGTTTAAGGTTAGGGTTAGGGTAAGGGTAAGGGTTAGGGCTAGGGTTAGGGTTAGGCTTAAGTTTAGGGTTAGGGTTAGGGTTAGGGTTAGGGTAATGGTAAGGGTTAGGGTTAGGTTTAGGGTTAGGTTTAAGTTTAGGGTTAGGGTAAGGTTAAGGGTCAGGGTTAGGGTTAGAGTTAGGGTTAGTTTAGTTTTAGGGTTAGGGTTAGGGTTAGGGTAAGTGTAAGGGTTAGGGTTAGCGTTAGGGTTAGGGTTAGGGTTAGGTTTAGGGTTAAGGATAGGGTAAGGGTAAGGGTTATGGTTAGGGTTAGGGTTAGGGTTAAAGTTAGGGTTAGGGTTAGGGTTAGGGTAAGTTTAAGGCTTAGGGTTAGGGTTAGGGTTAGGTTTAGGGTAAGGGTATGGTTTAGGTTTAGGGTGAGGATTAGGGTTAGGTTTAGGTTAGTGTTAGGGTAAGGGTAAGGTTTAGGGTTAGGGTTAGGGTTAGGGTTCAATTTAGGGTTAGGGTTAGGGTTAGGGTTACGGTTACGGTTAGGGTTAGGGTGAGGGTTAGGGTTAGGGTTAGGGTTAGGGAAAGGGTAAGGGTTAGGTTTAGGGTTAGCATTAAGGTTAGTGTTAGGGTTAGGGTAAGAGTAAGGGTTAGGATTAGGGTTAGGCTTAGGTTTAGGGTTAGGTTTAGGGTTAGGGTTAGGGTAAGGGTTAGGGTTAGGGTTAGGTTTAGGTTTAGGGTTAGCGGTAGGGTTAGGGTTATGGTTAGGGTTAGGGTAAGGGTTAGGGTAAGGGTAAGGATTTGGTTTAGGGATAGGGTTAGGATTAAGGTTAGGGTTAGGGTTAAGGTTAGGCTAAGGGTTAGGGTTAGGATTAGGGTAAGGGTTAGGGTTAGGGTTAGGGTAAGGGATAGTGTTAGGGTTAGGGTTAGGTTTAGTGTTAGGGTTAGGTTTGGGGTTAGGGTTAGGGTAAGGGTTAGGGTTAGGGTTAGGGATATGTTTGGGGTTAGGGTTATGGTAAGGGTTCGGGTTAGGGTAAAGGTTAGGGTTAGGGTTAGGGTAAGGGTAACTGTTAGGATTCGGGTTAGTGTTAGGCTTAGGGTTAGTGTTACAGTTAGGGTAAGGGTAAGGTTTATTTTAGGGTTAGGGTTAGTGTTAGGGTTAGGGGTAGGGTTAGGGTTAGTGCTAGGGTTAGTGTTAGCTTTAGGGTTAGGGTTAGGGTAATGGTAAGGGTTAGGGTTAGGGTTACGGTTAGGGTAAGGGTAAGGGTTAGGATCAATGTTAGGGTTAGGGTTAGGGTTAGGTTTAGGTTAAGGGTAAGGGTTAGGGTTAGGGTAAGTGTTAGGGTAAGGGTTAGGTTTAGGGTTAGGGTTAAGGTTAGGGTTAGTGTTAGGGTTAGGGTTAGTGTAAGGGTAAGGGTTAGGGTTAGGGTTAGGCTTAAGTTTAGGATTAGGGTTAGGGTTAGGCTAAGGGTTAGGGTTAGGGTTATAGTAAGGTTTAGGGTTAGGGTAAGGGTAAGTGTTAGGATTAGGGTTAGGGTTCGGTTTAGGTTAAGGGTTAGGTTAAGGATAAAGTTTAGGGTTAGGTTTAGGGTTTGGTTTAGGTTTATTGTGATGGTAAGGATTAGTTTTAGAGTTAGGGTTAGGTTTAGGGTTACGGTTAGGGTAAGGCTAAAGGTTAGGGTTAGGGTTAGGGTTAAGTTTAGGGTTATGGTTAGGATTAGGGTTAGGTTTAGGTTTAGGGTTAGGCTTAGGGTACGGGTAAGGGTTAGGGTTAGGCTTAGGTTTAGGGTTAAGGTTAAGTTTAGGGTTAGAGTTAGGGTTAGGGAAAGGGTAAGGGTTAGGTTTAGGGTTAGGGTAAGGATTAGGGTTAGGGTTTGGGTTAGGGTAAGGGTTAGGGTTAGGGTTAGCATTAAGGTTAGGGTTAGGGTTAGGGTAAGGGTAAGAGTTAGGGTTAGTGTTAGGGTTAGGGTTAGGAGTTAGGGGAGTGGTTAGGTTTAGGGTAAGGGTTAGGGTTAGGATTCGGGTTAGGGTAAGAGTTAGGGTTAGGTTTAGGGTAAGGGTAAGGGTGAGGGTAAGGGTTAGGGTTAGGGTAAGGGTAAGGTTTAGGGTTAGGTTTAGGGTTACCATTAAGGTTAGGGTTAGGGTTAGGATTAGGGTTAGGGTTAGGGTTAGGGTTAGGGTTCTGTTAAGGGTAAGGGTTAGGGTTAGGGTTAGGGTTAGTGTTAGGGTTAGGTTTAGGGTTAGGGTTAGGGTTAGAGTAAGGGTAAGGGTGGGGTTAGGGTTAGGTTATGGTAAGGGATTGGGTTAGGATTAGGGTTAGGGTAAGGTTAAGGGTTAGTGTTAGGATTAGGGTTCGGGTAAGGGTTAGGGTTAGGGTTAGGGTTAGGGTGAGCGTTACTGTTAGGGTTAGGGTAAGGGGTTAGGTTTAATGTTAGGTTGGGGTAATTTTTAGGCTTAGGGTTAGGGTAAGGGTTAGGGTTAGGGTTAGGGCAAGGCTAAGGGTTAGAGTTAGGGTAAATGTTAGGTTTAGGGTTAAGGTTAGGTTAATGGTAAGGGTTAGGTTTAGGGTTAGCGTTAAGGTTAGGGTTAGTGTTAGTGTTAGGGTTAGGGTTAGGGTAAGGGTAAGGGTTAGGGTTAGGTTAGGGTTAGGGTTAAGTTAAGGGTTAGGGATAGGGTTAGGCTAAGGGATAGGGTTAGGTTTAGGGTTAGCGTTAAGGTTAGGGTTAGAGTTAGGGTAGGGTTAGGTTAAGGGTAAGTGTTAGGGTTAGGGTTAGGTTTAGGGTTAGGGTAAAAGTTAGGGTTAGTGTTAGGGTAAGGGTAAGTGTTAGGGTTAGGGTTAGGGTTAGGTTAAGGGTAACCGTTAGAGTTAAGGTTAGGGTTAGGTTTAGGGTTGGGGTTAAGGTTAGGTTTGAGGACTAGTGTAAGGGTAAAGTTGGGGTTAGGTTTAGGGTTATGGGTTAGGTTTAACTTTAGGGTTAGGGTAAGGGTAAGGTTTAGGGTTAGGGTTAGGGTTAGGGTTAAGGTTAGGTTTAGGTTTAGCGTTAGGGTTAAGGTTAGCGTTAGGTTTAGGGTAAGGGTAAGGGTTATGTTAGGGTTAGGGTTAGGGTTAGGGTTT
Organism: Megascapheus bottae; assembly: GCF_031878675.1. Lineage (NCBI taxonomy): Eukaryota > Metazoa > Chordata > Mammalia > Rodentia > Geomyidae > Megascapheus > Megascapheus bottae. The sequence goes on along the minus strand of NW_028327295.1, from coordinate 162,717 downwards.
GGTTTGGGCTTAGGGTTAGGGTAAGGGTAAGGGTTAGGATTAGGTTTAGGGTAAGGGTAAGGTTTAGGGTTAGGGTTAGGGTTAGGTTTGGGGTTGGGGTTAGAGTAAGAGTAAGGGTTAGGACTAGGGTTAGAATTAGGATAAGGGTAAGGGTTAAGGTTAGCGTTAGTGTTAAGGATAGGGTTAGGGTTAGGTTTAGGCTAAGGGTTAGGGTTAGAGTTAGGGTAAGGGTTAGGGTTAGGGTTAGGGTTAGGATTAGAGGTAGGGTTAGGGTTATGGTAAGGGTAAGGGTTAAGGTTAGGGTTAGGGTAAGGGTTGGGGTTAGGTTAAGGGTTAGGTTTAGGGTTACGGTTAGGGTAGGGTTAGGGTTAGGGTTAGGGTAAGGATTAGGGTTAGGGTTAGGGTTAGGGTTAGGTTTAGGGTTAGGGTTAGGGTAAGGGTAAGAGTTAGGGTTAGGGTTAGGTTCAGGGTTAGGGTTAAGGTAAGGGTTAGGGTTAGGTTTAAGGTTAGTGTTAGGGTTAGGTTTAGGGTTACGGTTAGGGTAGTGTTAGGGTTAGGGTTAGGGTAAGGATTAGGGTTAGGGTTAGGGTTAAGGTTAGGTTTAGGGTTAGGGTTAGGGTAAGGGTAAGAGTTAGGGTTAGGGTTAGGTTCAGGGTTAGGGCTAAGGTAAGGGTTAGGGTTAGGGTTAGTGTTAGTTTTAGGTTTAAGTTTAGGGTTCGGGTTAGGGTAAGATTAAGGGTTAGGGTTAGGGTTAGGGTTAGGGTTTAGGGTTAGGGTTAAGGTTAGGATTAGGGTTAGGGTTAGGGTAAGGTTAGGGTTAGGGTTAGGGTTAGGGGTTAGGGTTAGGGTTAGGGTTAGGGTAAGGGTAAGGATTATGATTAGGGTTAGGGTTTGGTTTGGGGTTAGGGTTATGGTAAGAGTAAGGGTTAGGTTTAGGGTAAGGGTAAGGTTTAGGGTTAGGGTAAGGGTTACAGTTAGGTTTAGTGTTAGGGTTAGGGTTAGACAAAGGGTTTTGGTAAGGTTTAGGGTTAGGGTTAGAGTTAGGGTTAGGATTAGGTTAAGGGTAAGGGTTAGGGTTAGGGTTAGGTTTAGGGTTAGGGTAAAAGTTAGGGTTAGGTTTAGGGTTGGGGTTAAGGTTAGGTTTGAGGACTAGGGTAAATGTAAAGGTTGGGGATAGGTTTAGGGTTAGGGTTAGGTTTAAGTTTAGGGTTAGGGTAAGGGTAAGGTTTAGGGTTAGGGTTAGGGTTAAGGTTAACGTTAGGGTTAGGGTTAGCGTTAGGGTTAAGTTTAGGGTTAGGTTTAGGTTTAGGGTAAGGGCAAGGTTTAGGGTTAGGGTTATGGGTTAGGTTTGGGGTTAGGGTTAGGGTAAGAGTAAGTGTTAGGATTAGCGTTAAATTTAGGGTAAGGGTAAGGGTTAGGGTTAGCGTTAAGGTTAAGGATAGGGTTAGGGTTAGGTTTAGGCTAAGGGTAAGGGTTAGAGTTAGGGTAAGGGTTAGGGTTAGGGTTAGGGTTAGGATTAGAGGTAGGGTTAGGGTTAGGGTAAGGGTAAGTGTTAGGGTTAGGGTTAGGGTTAGGTTAAGGGTAACCGTTAGAGTTAAGGTTAGGGTTAGGTTTAGGGTTGGGGTTAAGGTTAGGTTTGAGGACTAGTGTAAGGGTAAAGTTGGGGTTAGGTTTAGGGTTATGGGTTAGGTTTAACTTTAGGGTTAGGGTAAGGGTAAGGTTTAGGGTTAGGGTTAGGGTTAGGGTTAAGGTTAGGTTTAGGTTTAGCGTTAGGGTTAAGGTTAGCGTTAGGTTTAGGGTAAGGGTAAGGGTTATGTTAGGGTTAGGGTTAGGGTTAGGGTTTGGTTTGGGCTTAGGGTTAGGGTAAGGGTAAGGGTTAGGATTAGGTTTAGGGTAAGGGTAAGGTTTAGGGTTAGGGTTAGGGTTAGGTTTGGGGTTGGGGTTAGAGTAAGAGTAAGGGTTAGGACTAGGGTTAGAATTAGGATAAGGGTAAGGGTTAAGGTTAAAGTTAGTGTTAAGGATAGGGTTAGGGTTAGGTTTAGGCTAAGGGTTAGGGTTAGAGTTAGGGTAAGGGTTAGGGTTAGGGTTAGGGTTAGGATTAGAGGTAGGGTTAGGGTTATGGTAAGGGTAAGGGTTAAGGTTAGGGTTAGGGTAAGGGTTGGGGTTAGGTTAAGGGTTAGGTTTAGGGTTACGGTTAGGGTAGGGTTAGGGTTAGGGTTAGGGTAAGGATTAGGGTAGGGTTAGGGTTAGGGTTAGGGTTAGGTTTAGGGTTAGGGTTAGGGTAAGGGTAAGAGTTAGGGTTAGGGTTAGGTTCAGGGTTAGGGTTAAGGTAAGGGTTAGGGTTAGGGTTAAGGTTAGTGTTAGGGTTAGGTTTAGGGTTACGGTTAGGGTAGGGTTAGGGTTAGGGTTAGGGTAAGGATTAGGGTTAGGGTTAGGGTTAAGGTTAGGTTTAGGGTTAGGGTTAGGGTAAGGGTAAGAGTTAGGGTTAGGGTTAGGTTCAGGGTTAGGGCTAAGGTAAGGGTTAGGGTTAGGGTTAGTGTTAGTTTTAGGTTTAAGTTTAGGGTTCGGGTTAGGGTAAGATTAAGGGTTAGGGTTAGGGTTAGGGTTAGGGTTTAGGGTTAGGGTTAAGGTTAGGATTAGGGTTAGGGTTAGGGTAAGGTTAGGGTTAGGGTTAGGGTTAGGGGTTAGGGTTAGGGTTAGGGTTAGGGTAAGGGTAAGGATTATGATTAGGGTTAGGGTTTGGTTTGGGGTTAGGGTTATGGTAAGAGTAAGGGTTAGGTTTAGGGTAAGGGTAAGGTTTAGGGTTAGGGTAAGGGTTACAGTTAGGTTTAGTGTTAGGGTTAGGGTTAGACAAAGGGTTTTGGTAAGGTTTAGGGTTAGGGTTAGAGTTAGGGTTAGGATTAGGTTAAGGGTAAGGGTTAGGGTTAGGGTTAGGTTTAGGGTTAGGGTAAAAGTTAGGGTTAGGTTTAGGGTTGGGGTTAAGGTTAGGTTTGAGGACTAGGGTAAATGTAAAGGTTGGGGATAGGTTTAGGGTTAGGGTTAGGTTTAAGTTTAGGGTTAGGGTAAGGGTAAGGTTTAGGGTTAGGGTTAGGGTTAAGGTTAACGTTAGGGTTAGGGTTAGCGTTAGGGTTAAGTTTAGGGTTAGGTTTAGGTTTAGGGTAAGGGCAAGGTTTAGGGTTAGGGTTATGGGTTAGGTTTGGGGTTAGGGTTAGGGTAAGAGTAAGTGTTAGGATTAGCGTTAAATTTAGGGTAAGGGTAAGGGTTAGGGTTAGCGTTAAGGTTAAGGATAGGGTTAGGGTTAGGTTTAGGCTAAGGGTTAGGGTTAGAGTTAGGGTAAGGGTTAGGGTTAGGGTTAGGGTTAGGATTAGAGGTAGGGTTAGGGTTAGGGTAAGGGTAAGGGTTAGGGTTAGGGTTAGGGTAAGGGTTGGGGTTAGGGTAAGGTTTAGGGTTAGGGTTAGGTTTAAGTTTAGAGTTAGGGTAAGGGTAAGGGTTAGGGTTATGGTTATGGTTAGGGTTAGGGTTAAGGTTAGTGTTAGGGTTAGGTTTAGGGTTACGGTTAGGGTAAGGTTAGGGTTAGGGTTAGGGTTAGGATTCGGTTTAGGGTAAGGGTAAGGGTTAGGGTTAGGGTAAGGGTAAGGGTTAGGGTTAGGGTTAGGGTAAGGCTAAGGGTTAGGGTTAGGGTTAGTGGTAGTTTTAGGTTTAAGTTTACGTTAGGGTTAGGGTAAGATTAAGGGTTAGGGTTAGGGTTAGGATTAGGGGTTAGGGTTAGGGTTAGGGGTTAGTGTTAGGGTTAAGGTTAGGTTTATGGGTAGGGTTAGGGTTAGGGTTAGGTTTAGGAGTTAGGGTTAGGGTTAGGGTTAGGGTTAGGGTTAGGGTTACGTTTAGGGTTAGGGTAAGGGTAAGGGTTAGGGTTAGGGTTAGGATTAGGGTAAGGGTTAGGGTTAGGTTTAGGTTTAGGGTTAAGTTTAGGGTTATTGTTAGGGTAAGGTTAAGGGTTAGGTTTAGTGTTAAGGGTCAGGGTTATGGTTAGGGTTAGGTTTAGGGTAATGTAACGTTTAGGGTTAGGTGTAGGTTTAGGTTTGGGGCTGAGGGTTAGGGTAAGAGTAAGGGTTAGGGTTAGGGTTAGTGTTAGGGTAAGGGTAAGGGTTAGGGTTAGGCTAGGGGTTGGGGTTAGGGTTAGGGTAAGGGTTAAGTTTAGGGTTAGGGTTAGGGTTAGAGGTAGGGTTAGGGTTAGGGTTAGGGTTAGGGTAAGAGTAAGGTTTAGGGTTAGGGTTATGGTTACGGTTAAGGATAGGGTAGGGTTAGGTTTAGGGTTAGGGTTAAGGAAAGGGTAAGGATTAGGGTTAGGGTTAGAGTTAGGGTTAGGGTAAGGGTTAGGGTTAGGTTCAGGGTTAGGAGTTAGGGTAGGGCAAGTGTTATGGTTAGGGTAGGGTTAGGGTTAAATTTAGGGTTAGGGTTAGCGTTAGGGTTAAGTTTAGGGTTAGGTTTAGGTTTAGGGTAAGGGCAAGGTTTAGGGTTAGGGTTACGGGTTAGGTTTGGGGTTAGGGTTAGGGTAAGAGTAAGTGTTAGGATTAGCGTTAAATTTAGGGTAAGGGTAAGGGTTAGGGTTAGCGTTAAGGTTAAGGATAGGGTTAGGGTTAGGTTTAGGCTAAGGGTTAGGGTTAGAGTTAGGGTAAGGGTTAGGGTTAGGGTTAGGGTTAGGGTTAGGATTATAGGTAGGGTTAGGGTTAGGGTAAGGGTAAGGATTAGGGTTAGGGTTAGGGTAAGGGTTGGGGTTAGGGTAAGGGTTAGGGTTAGGGTTAGGTTTAAGTTTAGAGTTAGGGTAAGGGTAAGGGTTAGGGTTATGGTTATGGTTAGGGTTAGGGTTAAGGTTAGTGTTAGGGTTAGGTTTAGGGTTACGGTTAGGGTAAGGTTAGGGTTAGGGTTAGGGTTAGGATTCGGTTTAGGGTAAGGGTAAGGGTTAGGGTTAGGGTAAGGGTAAGGGTTAGGGTTAGGGTTAGGGTAAGGCTAAGGGTTAGGTTTAGGGTTAGTGGTAGTTTTAGGTTTAAGTTTACGTTAGGGTTAAGGTAAGATTAAGGGTTAGGGTTAGGGTTAGGATTAGGGGTTAGGGTTAGGGTTAGGGGTTAGTGTTAGGGTTAAGGTTAGGTTTATGGGTAGGGTTAGGGTTAGGGTTAGGTTTAGGAGTTAGGGTTAGGGTTAGGGTTAGGGTTACGTTTAGGGTTAGGGTAAGGGTAAGGGTTAGGGTTAGGGTTAGGATTAGGGTAAGGGTTAGGGTTAGGTTTAGGTTTAGGGTTAAGTTTAGGGTTATTGTTAGGGTAAGGTTAAGGGTTAGGTTTAGTGTTAAGGGTCAGGGTTATGGTTAGGGTTAGGTTTAGGGTAATGTAAGGTTTAGGGTTAGGTGTAGGTTTAGGTTTGGGGTGAGGGTTAGGGTAAGAGTAAGGGTTAGGGTTAGGGTTAGTGTTAGGGTAAGGGTAAGGGTTAGGGTTAGGCTAGGGGTTGGGGTTAGGGTTAGGGTAAGGGTTAAGTTTAGGGTTAGGGTTAGGGTTAGAGGTAGGGTTAGGGTTAGGGTTAGGGTTAGGGTAAGAGTAAGGTTTAGGGTTAGGGTTATGGTTACGGTTAAGGTTAGGGTAGGGTTAGGTTTAGGGTTAGGGTTAAGGAAAGGGTAAGGATTAGGGTTAGGGTTAGAGTTAGGGTTAGGGTAAGGGTTAGGGTTAGGTTCAGGGTTAGGGTTAGGGTAGGGCAAGTGTTATGGTTAGGGTAGGGTTAGGGTTAAATTTAGGGTTAGGGTTAGTGTTAGGGTTAGGGTTTTTGTAAGTTTAAGGCTTAGGGTTAGGGTTAGGGTTAGGGTTAGGTTTAGGGTACGGGTAAGGTTTAGGGTTAGGGTTAGGGTTAGGGTTAGGTTTAGGGTTAGGGTTAGGGTTAAGGTAAGGGTAAGGTTTAGGTTTAGGGTTAGGGTTAGGGTAAGGGTTAGGGTAAGTTTAGGGCTAGGATTAGGTTTAGGGTTAGGATTAGGGCTAGGGTAAGAGTTAGGGATAGGTTAAGGGTTGGGGTTAGGGTTAGGGTTAGGGTTAGGGTAATGGTAAGGTTTAGGGTTAGGGTTAGGGTTAGGGTTACCATTAAGGTTAGGGTTAGGTTTAGCGTAAGGGTAAGGGTTAGGGTTAGGGTTAGGGTTAGGGGTTAGGAGTAGGGTTAGGTTTAGGTTTAGGTTTAGGTTTAGGGTTAGGGTATGGTTAAGGGTTAGGGTTAGGTTTAGGGTTAGGTTTAGGGTTAGGGTAAGGGTAAGGTTTAGGGTTAGGGTTAGGTTTAGGGTTGGGTTTAGTGTTAGGGTTAGGGTAAGGGTAAGTTTTAGGGTTAGGGTTAGGGTTAGGTTTAGTGTTAGGCTTAGGGTAAGGGTAAGTTTTAGGGTTAAGTTTAGGGTTAGGGTTAGCATAAGGTTTAGGATTAGGGTTAGGTTTAGGCGTAGGGTTAGGGTTAAGGTAAGTGTAAGGGTTAGGTTAGGGTTAGGGTTAAGGTTAGGGTTAGGGTTTGGGAAAGGGTAAGGATTAGGGTTAGGGTTAGGGTTAGGGTAAGTATTAGGATTAGGTTTAGGGTTAGGGTAAGGTTTAGGGTTAGGGTTAGCATTAAGGTTAGGGTTAGAGTTAGGTTAAGATTAAGGGTTAGGTTTAGGGTTAATGTTAGGTTTAAGGTTAGGGTAAGAGTAAGGGTTAGGTTTAGCTTTAGGGTTAAGGATAGGTTTAGGGTTAGGGTTATGGTAAGGGTTAGGGTTAGGGGTTTGGTTTAGGGTGAGGGTAAGGGTTAGGTTTAGGGTTAGGCTTAGGTTTAGAGTTAGGGTTAGGGTTAGGGTAAGTGTAAGGGTTAGGGTTAGGGTTAGGGTTAGGGGGTAGGATTAGGGTTAAGGTTAGGTTTAGGGTTAGGGTTAGGGTAAGGTTTAGGGTTAGGGTTAGGGTTAGGGTAAGGGTAAGGATTAGGAGTAGGGTTAGGGTTTGGTTTGGGTTAGGTTTACGGTAAGTGTAAGGGTTAGGTTTAGGGTAAGGGTAAGGGTTAGGGTTAGGGTAAGGGTTAGGGTTAGGGTTTGGTTTGGGTTTAGGGTTAGGGTAAGGGTAAGGTTTAGGGTTAATATTAGGTTTAGGGTTAGGGTAAGGTTTAGGGTTATGGTTAGATTTCGGGTTAGGGTTAAGGTAATAGTAAGGGTTAGGGTTAGGGTTAGGGTAAGGGTTAGGGTTAGGGGTAGGGTTTGGTTTGGGGTTAGGGTTAGGGTAAGGGTTGGGATTAGCGTAAACATTAGTGTTAGGGTTAGGGTTAGGGTAAGGGTAAGTGTTAGGGTTAGAGTTATGGTTAGTGTTAAGTGTAGGGTTAGGGTTAGGGTTAGAGTTAGGGTTAGTGTTAGGTTTAGGGTTAGGGTTAGGGTAAGGGTAAGGGTTAGGGTTAGGGTTAGGATTAGGGTAAGTTTAAGGGTTAGGATTAATATTAGAGTTAGGGTTAGGTTTAGGGTTAGGGTTAGGGTTAGGCTAAGGGTAAGGGTTAGGTTTAGGGTTAGGGTTAGGGTAAGGGTTAGAGTTAGGGTTAGGGTTAATGTTAGGGTTAGGGATAGTTTTAGGGTTAGGCTAAGGGTTAGGGTTAAAATTAGGGTTAGTGTTAGGGTTAGGGTTAGGGTTAGGGTAAGGTTTAGGGTAAGGGTTAGGGTATGGGTTAGGTTTTGGGGTTAGGGTTAGGTTTAGGGTAAGGGTTAGGTATAGGGGTTAGGGTTAGGGTTAGTGTAAGGGTTAGGGTTAGGGTTATTGTTAGGGTTAGGGTAAGGGTTAGGGTTAGGGTTAGGGTTAGGGCAAGGGTAAGGATTAGGTTTAGGGTTAGGGTTAGCGTTAGGTTTAGGGTAAGGGTTAGTGTTAGGGTAAAATTGGGGTTAGGGTTAGGGTTAGGGTAAAGGTAAGTGTTAGTGTTAGGGTTAGGGTTACGTTTAGGATAAGGGTAAGCGTTAGGGTTAGGGTTAGGGTTGGGTTTAGTGTTGGGGTTAAGGTTACGGTTAGGGTTAGGGTAAGGGTAAGGGTTAGGGTTAGCTTTAGGGTTTTGGTTAGATTTAAGGTTAGAGTTAGGGTAAGGGTGAGGGTAAGGGTTATGGTTAGGGTTAGCGTAAAGTTTAGGGTTAGGGTTAGGTTTGGCCTTAGGGTTAAGGTAAGAGTAAGGGTTAGGGTTAAGGTTAGGGTAAGGGTAAGGGTTTGGGTTACGGTTAGGGTTAGGTTTAGGGTTACGGTTAGGGTTAGGGTTAGGGTAAGGTTTAGGGTTAGGTTTAAGTTTAGGGTAAGGGTAATTTTTAGGGTTAGGGTTAGGGTTAGGTTTGGGCTTATTTTTAGGGTAAGAATAAGGGTTAGGGTTAGGATTAGGTTTAGGTTAGGGGTAAGGGTTAGGGTTAGGGTTAGGATTAGTGTTAAGGTTAAGGTTAGGGTTAGGGTTAGGCTAAGGGTTAGGGTTAGGGTTAGGGTAAGGGTTAGGGTTAGGGTTAGGTTTAGGGTTAGAGGTAGGTTTAGGGTTAGGGTAAGGGTAAGGGTTAGGGTTAGGGTTAGGGTTAGGGTATAGGTTAGGGTTAGGGTAAGGGTTAGGGTTAGGGTTATGGTTAGGGTTAGCATTAAGGTTAGAGTTAGTGTTAGGGTTAGGGTTAGCATTAAGGTTAGGGTTAGGGTTAGTGTAAGGTAAGGGTTAGGGTTAGGGTTAGGGTAATGGTAAGGGTTAGGGTTAGGGTTAGTGTTAGGGTAAGGATTAGTGTTAGTGTTAGGGTTAGGGTTGGGTTTAGGGTTAGGGTAAGGGTAAGGGTAAGGGTTAGGGTTAGGTTTAGGGTTAGGGTTAGGGTAAGGGTTAGGGTTAGGTTAAAGGTTAGGGATAGGGTTAAGGTTAGGTTTAGGGTTAGGGTTAGGTTGGGGTTAGGGTTAGGGTAAGGGTTAGGGTTAGGTTAAAGGTTAGGGATAGGGTTAAGGTTAGGTTTAGGGTTAGGGTTAGGTTGGGGTTAGGGTTAGGGTAAGAGTAAGGGTTAATGTTAGGGTTAGTTTTATGGTAAGGGTTAGGGTTAGGTAAGGGTTAGGGTTAGGTTTGGGGTTAGGGTTAGGGTATCGTTAAGGTTTAGGGTAAAGTTTAGCGTTAAGGTTTGGGTAAGGGTAAGGGTTAGAGTTAGGGTTAGGGTTAGTGTTAGGTTTAGGGTTAGGGCTAGAGTTAGTGTTAGGGTTAGTGTTAGGTTTAGCGTTAGGGTTAGGGTTAGGGTAAGGGTAAGGGTAAGGTTTAGGTTTAGGGTTAGGGTTAGGGTAAGGTAAAGGGTTAGGATTAATGTTAGGGTTACGGTTAGGGTTAGGGTTAGTGTTAGGGTTAGGGTTTGGGTTAGGGTTAGGCTTAGAAGTAGGTTTAGGGTTATGGTAAGGTTAAGGGTTAGGGTTAGGGTTAGGGTTAGGGTAAGGGTTAGGTTTAGGGGTCAGGGTTAGGGTTAGGGTTAGGCTAAGGGTTAGGGTTAGAGTTAGGGTTAGGGTTAGGCTAAAAGTTAGGGTTAAGGTTAGGGTTAGGGTAAGGGTAAGTGTTACGGTTAGAGTTAGGGTTAGGGTAATTGTAAGCGTTAGGGTTATGGTTAGTGTTAGTTTTAGGGTTGGGGTTAAGTTTAAGGTGAGGGTTAGGTTAAGGGTAAGGGTTAGGTTTAGGGTTAGGGTTAGGTTTAAGTTTAGAGTTCGGGTAAGGGTAAGGGTTAGGTCTAGGGTTAGGGTTAAAGTTAGCGTTAGGGTTAGGGTTAGGGTAAGTTTAAGGCTTAGGGTAAGGTTTAGGTTTCGGGTAAGGTTTAGGGTTAGGGTGAGGGTTAGGGTTAGGTTTAGGGTTAGGGTTTGGGTAAGGGTAAGGTTGAAGGTTAGGGTTAGTTTTAGGGTTAAATTTAGGGTTAGGGTTAGGGTTAGGGTTAGTGTAAGGCTAAGGTTAAGTTTTAGGGTTAGGGTTAGGGTTAGGGAAAGGGTAAGGGTTAGGGTTAGGGTAACGATTAGGGTTAGGGTTAGGGTTAGGGTTAGCATTAAAGTTAGGGTTAGGGTTAGGGTAAGAGTAAGGGTTAGGATTAGGTTTAGGGTTAGGGTTAGGGTTAGGTTTAGGGTTAGGGTAAAGGTTAGGGTTAGGGTTAGTTTTAGGTTTAGGGTTAGCGGTAGGTTTAGGTTTAGGGGATAGGGTTAGGTTAGGATAAGTGTTAGGATTAGGGTTAGGGTTAGGGATATGTTTGGGGTTAGGGTTAGGGTAAGGGTTAGGGTTAGAGAAAAGGTTAGGGTTAGGGTTAGGGTTAGGGTAAGGGTAACTGTTAGGATTCGGGTTAGTGTTAGGATTAGGGTTATTGGTAGGGTTAGCTTAAGTGTAAGGGTTAGGTTAGGGTTAGGGTTAGTGTTAGGGTTAGGGGTAGGGTTAGGGTTAGTGTTAGGGTTAGGTTAAGGGTACGGGTAAGGGTTAGGGTTAGGCTTAGGTTTAGGGTTAGGGTTAAGGTTAGGGTTATATTTAGGGTTAGGGAAGGGGTAAGGGTTAGGGTTAGGGTTCGGGTAAGGATTAGGGTTCGGGTTAGGGTTAGCATTAAGGATAGGGTTAGGGTTAGGGTAAGGGTAAGGGTAAGGGTTAGGGTTAGGTTTAGGGGTTAGGGGTAGGGTTAGGGTTAGGTTTAGGTTTAGGTTTAGGGTTAGGGATAAGGGTAAGGGTTAGGGTTAGAGTAAGGTTAGCTTTAGGGTTAGGGTTAGGGTTAGGATTAGGATTGGGGTTAGGTTTAGGGTTAGGGTTAGGGTTAGGGTTAGGTTTAGGTTTAGGGTTAGGCTTAGGGTACGGGTAAGGGTTAGGGTTAGGCTTAGGTTTAGGGTTAGGGTTAAGGTTAGGGTTAGATTTAGGGTTAGGGAAGGGGTAAGGGTTAGGGTTGGGGTTAGGGTTCGGGTAAGGATTAGGGTTCGGGTTAGGGTTAGCTTTAAGGTTAGGGTTAGGGTAAAGGTAAGGGTTAGTGTTAGGGTTAGGGTTAGGGGTTAGGTGTAGGGTTAGGGTTAGGGTTAGGTTTAGGGTTAGGGTAAGGGTAAGGGTTAGGGTTAGGGTGAGGGTTTACGGTTAGGGTTAGGGTTAGGTTTAGGGTTAGGGTTAGGGTTAGGGTAAGGGCTAGGGTTAGGGTTTGGGTTAGGGTAAGGGTTAGGGTTAGGGTTAAGGTTAGGGTTAGGGTAAGGGTAAGGGTTAGGGTTATTGTTAGGGTTAGGGTTAGGGTAAGGGTATGGTTTAGGGTTAGGTTTAGGGTTAGGTTTAGTGTTAGTGTTAGGGTAAGTTTAAGGTTTAGGGTTAGGTTTAGGGTTAAGTTTAGGGTTAGTGTTAGGGTTAGGGTTAGGATTAGGGTTAGGTTTAGATGTATGGTTAGGGTTAAGGTAAGTGTAAGGGTTAGGGTTAAGGTTAGGGTTAGGGTTAAGGTTAGGTTAGGGTTAGGGAGAGGGTAAGGGTTAGGGTTAGGGTTAGGGTTAGGGAAAGGATGAGGGTTAGGTTTAGGGTTAGGGTAAGGGTTAGGGTTAGGATTAGGGTTAGCATTAAGTTTAGGGTTAGATATAGCGTAAGGGTAAGGGTTAGGGTGAGGGTTAATGTTAGGTTTAGGGGTAGGGTAAGGGTAAGGGTTATGGTTAGATTTAGGGTTAAGGCTAGGTTTAGGGTTAGGGTTACGGTAAGGGTTAGGGTTAGGGGTTATGTTTAGGGTGAGGGTAAGTTTTAGGTTTAGGGTTAGGCTTAATGTTAGAGCTAGGGATAGGGTTATGGTAAGGGTAATGGTTAGGGTAGGGTAAGTGTTAGGGTTAGGGTTAAGGTTAGGGATAGGGTAAGCTTAAGGGTTAGGATTAGGGGTTAGGGTTTGGGTTAGGGTTAGGGTTAGGATTAGCGGTTAGGGTTAGGCTTAGGGTTAGGGTTAGGGTAAGTGTTAGCTTTAGGGTTAGGGTATGGGTAAGTGTTAGGTTTAATGTTAGGGTTAGGGTTTGTGTAAGGGTTAGGGTTAGGGTTAGGGTTAGCCTTAGGTTTAGGATTAGGTTTAGGATTAGTGCAAGTATTAGGTTTAGGTTTAGGGTTAGGGATAGGGTAAGGGTAAGGGTTAGGGTTAGGGTTAGGGTTAGGGTTAGGGTTAGTGTTAATGTAAGGGTTAGGGTTAGGGTTAGGGTTATGGTTCGGGTAAGGATTAGGTTTAGGGTTAGGGTTAGGTCAAGGGTTAGGGTTAGGGTTAGGATTAGCATTAAGGTTAGAGTTAGGGTTAGGGTAAGGGTAAGGCTTAGGGTTAAGGTTAGTGTTAGGTTTAGGGTTAGGGTAAGGGTAAGGGTTAGGTTTAAGTTTAGGGTTAGGGTTAGCGTTAAGGTTAGGGTAAGGGTTAGGGTTAGAATTAGGCTTAGGGTTAGGGTTATGGTAAGGGTTAGGGTTAGGGTTAGGGTTAGGGTAAGGGTTAGGGTTAGGGGTTAGGGTTAGTGTTTGGGTTAGGGTGAGGGTAAGGGTTAGGTTTAGGATTATAGTTACGGTTAGAGTTAGGTTTAGGGTTAGGGTAAGGGTAAGGGTTAGGGTTAGGGTTAGGTTTAGCGGTTAGGGTTAGGGTTAGGTTTAGGGTTAGGGTAAGGTTTAGGGTTAGGGTTAGGGTTAGGGTAAGGGTAAGTGTTAGGGTTAGGGTTAGGGTTAGGGTAAGGGTTAGGGTTAGGGTTAGGGCTAGGTATAGGGTTAGGTTTAGGGTTAGGGTAAGTGTTAGGTTTAGGGTTAGGGTTAGGATTGGCTAAGGTAAGGGTTAGGGTAAGGGTTAGGGGTTAGTGTTAGGGTTAGGGGTTAGGGTTAGGGTTAGGGTTAGGGTAAGATTAAGGGTTAGGGTTAGAGTAAGGGTAAGGGTGAGGGTTAGGGTTAGGGTTAGGGTTAGGTTTAGGGTAAAAGTTAGGGTTAGGGAAAGGGTTAGGGTTAGGGTTAGGGTTAGGGTTAGTGTAAGGATTAGGCTTACGGTTAGGATTAGGGTAAGGGTTAGGGTTAGGGTTAGCATTAAGTTTAGGGTTAGGTTTAGGGTAAGTGTAAGGTTTAGGTTTAGGGTTAGGGTTAGGGTTAGGGTAAGGATTAGGTTTCGGGTTAGGGTTATGCTTAGCATTAAGGTTAGTGTTAGGGTTAGGTTAAGGGTAAGGGTTAGATTTATTATTAGGGTTAGGGTTAGGATTAGGGTTAGGGGTTAGGGTTAGGGTTAGGTATAGGTTTAGGGTCAGGGTAAGGGTTAGGGCTAGGGTTAGGGTTAAGTTTAGGGTTAGGGTTAGGGTTAGGGAAAGGGTAAGTGTTAGGGTTAGTGTTAGGGTTAGGTTTAGGGTAAGGGTTAAGGTTAGGGTTAGGGTTAGGATTAGGGTTAGGGTTAGGGTAAGGGTTAGGGTTAGGGTTAGGGTTAAGTTTAGGGTTAGGGTTAGGGTTAGGATTACCGTTAGGGTTAGTGTTAGGGTTAGGTTTAGGGTTAGGGTTAGGGTAAGGGTTAGTGTTAGGGGTTAGGGTTAGGGTTATTCTTAGGGTTAGGGTAAGGGTAAGGGTTAGGTTTAGGGTTAGGTAAGGGTAAGGGTTAGGGTTAGGGTTAGTTTAGGGTAGGGGTAAGGGTTAGGGTTAGGGTTAGGTTGAGGGTTAGGGTTAGGGTTAGTGTAGGTAAGGGTAAGGTTAGGGTTAAGGTTAGGTTTAGAGGTCGGGTTAGGTTTAGGATTATTGTTAGGGTAAGGATTAGGGTTAGGGTTAGGGTTAGGGTAAGGGTTAGGTTTAGGGTTAGGGTTCGGTTAAGGATAAGCGTTAGGGTTAGGTTTAGGGTTAGTTTTAGGTTTAGGCTTAGGGTTAAGGTTAGAGTAAGGGTAAGGGTGAGGGTTAGGGTTAGGGTTAGGGTTAGGGTAAGCATTAGGGTTAGGGTAAGGGTAAGGGTTAGTGTTAGGTTTAGGGTTAGGGTTAGTATTAAGTTTAGGGTTAGGGTTAGGGAAAGGGTAAGGGTTAGGTTTAGGGTTAATGTTAGGGTTAGGCTTAGGGTAAGGATTAGGTTAGGGTTAGGGTTAGGGTTAGGGTTATGGTAAGGGTAAGGGTTAGATTTAGGGTAAGGGTTAGGGTTAGGATTAGGGTTATGGGTTAGGGTTAGGGTTAGGGTTAGCGTTAGGTATAGGTTTAGGGTCAGGGTAGGTGTTAGGGCTAGGGTTAGGGTTAAGTTTAGAGTTAGGGTTAGATTTAGGGTTAGGGAAAGGATTAGGTTTCGTGTTAGGGTTAGGGTTAGGGTTAGGGTAAGGGTTAGGGTTAGGGTTTGGATTAGGGTTAGGGTTAGGGTAAGGATTAGGGATAGGTTTAGGGTTAGGGTTAGGGTTAGGGTAAGGGTTAGGTTTAGGCTTAGGTTTAGGGTTAGGGTTAGGATTAGTGTTAGGGTTACGGTTAGGGTTAGGGTTAGGTTAAGGGTTAGGGTTAGGGTATGGGTTAGTGTTTGGAGTTAGGGATAGGGTTAGGGTAAGGGTTAGGGTTAGGGTTAGTGTTAGGGTGAGCGTTAGGGTTAGGGTTAGGGTTAGGTTTGGGGTTAGGGTTAGAGTAAGTGTAAGGGTTAGGGTTAGGGTTAGGGTTAGGGTAAGGGTTAGGGTTAGGTTTAGGGTTAGGTATATGGTTAGGGTTAGGGTAAGGATTAGGGTTAGGGTAAGGGTTAGGGTAGGGTTAGGGTTAGGGGTAGGTTAAGGGTTAGGGTTAGGGTAAGGGTAAACGTTAGGGTTAGGTTTAGGGTTGGGCATAGGGTTATGGTTAGGGTTAGGGTAAGGGTAAAGGTCAGAGTTAGTGTTAGGGTTAGGGTAAGGGTTAGGGTTAGGATTAGGGTTAGGGTGAACGTTAGGGTTAGAGTTAGGGTTAGGGGTTAGGGTTATGGTTAGGGTAAGGGTTAGGGTAAGGCTAAGGTTTATATTTAGGCTTAGGGTTAGGTTAAGGATTAGGGTTAGGGTTCGGGTTAGGGTCAGCGTGAGGGTTAGGGTTAGGTTTAGGGGTTAGTGTTAGGGTTAGGGTAAGGGATAGGGTTAGGGTTAGGGTAAGGGTTAGCGTTAGGGTGAGGGTAATGCTAAGGGTGAGAGTTAGGGTTAGGGTTAGGGTTAAGGTTAGGGGTTAGGGTTAGGGTTAGGGTTACGGTAAGGGTAAGGGTTAGGTTTAGGGTTAAGGTTAGGGTTAAGGTTAGTGTTAGTGTTAGGGTTAGGGTTAGGGTTAGGGTAAGGGCAAGGATTAGGATTAGGGTTAGGTTTAGGGTTAATTTTGGGTTAAGATTAGGTTTAGGCTAAGGGTTAGGGTTAGGTTTAGGGTAAGGGTTAGGGTTAGGGTTAGGGTTAAGTTTAGGGTTAGAGGTAGGGGTAGGGTTAGGGTAAGGGTAAGGGTCAGGGTTAGGGTTAGGGTAAGGGTTAGGGTTAGGGTTAGGGTAAAAGTTAGGGATAGGGTTAGGGTTAGGTTTAGAGTTAGGGTTAGAGTTAGGGTTAGGGTTAGGGTAAGGGTTAGGGTTATGGTTAGGGTTAGGGTTAGTTTTAGTTTTAGGTTTAGGGTATGGGTATGGGTTAGGGTTAGGGTTAGGTTCAGGGTTAGGGTTAGGATTAGGATTACGTTGGGGTTAGGGTTAGGGTAAGAGTAAAGTTTAGGTTTAGGGTTTGGGTTAGGGTAAAGTTTAGGGTTAGAGTTAGGGATAGGGTTAGGTTTGGGGTTAGGGTTAGGGTTAGGTAAGGGTAAGGGTTATTGTTAAGTTAGGGTTAGGGTTAGGTTTAGGGTTAGGGTAAGGATTAGTTTTAGTGTAATGGTTGGGATTAGGGTTAATGTTAGGGTTAGGTTAAGGGTTAGGGTTAGAGTAAGGGTAAGGGTTAGGGTTAGATTTATGGTTGGGGTTAGGGTTACGGTTAGGGAGAGGGTAAGGGTAAGGGTTAAGGTTAGGGTTAGGGTAAGCGTTAGGGTAAGGGTTAGGGTGAGGATGAGTGTTAGGGTATGGGTTAGGGTTAGGGTTAGGGTTAGGGTTAGGGTAAGGGTTAGGGTTAGTGTTAGGGTAAGGGTTAGGGTTAGGTTTAGGGTTAGGGTAAGGCTAAGTGTTAGAGTTAGGATTAGGGTTCGCCTAAGGGTTAGGGTTAGGGTTAGGGTTAGGGTGAGCGTTAGTGTTAGGGTTAGGGTTAGGGTTTAGGGTTAGTGTTAGGGTTAGGGTAATTTTTAGGGTTAGGGTTAGGGTAAGGGTTAGGGTTAGGGTTAGGGTAAGGCTAAGTGTTAGATTTACGGTTAGATTTAGGGTAAGGGTTAGGGTTATGGTTATGTTTAGGGTAAGACCGAGGGTTAGAGTTAGGGTAAGGGTTAGGTTTTGGGTTAAGGTTACTGTAAGGGTAAGGGTTACGTTTAGGGTTAGGGTTAAGGATAGGGTTAGTGTTAGTGTTAGGGTTAGGTTAGGGTTAGGGTTAAGGTAAGGGTTAGGGATAGGGTTAGGCTAAATGATAGGGTTAGGTTTAGGTTAAGGGCTAGGGTTAGTGTTAGGGTTAGGGTTAGAGGAAGGGTTAGGGTTAGGGTAAGGGTAAGGGTTGGGGTTACGGTTATCGTTAGGGTAAGGGTTAAGGTTAGTGGTTAGTGTTAGGTTTAGGGTTATTTTGGGGTAAGATTAGAGTTAGGGTTAGGGTAAAGTTAGTGTTAGGGGAAGGGTAAGGATAAGGGTTAGGTTTAAGGTTAGGGCAAGTGTAAGGCATAGGGTTAGGGTTAGGGTTAGTATTAGGGTTAGGGTTAGGCTAAGGCTAAGGCTAAGGGTTATGGTTAGGGTTAGGGTTAGGTTTAGGTTAGGGTTAGGGTTAGGGTTAGGGTAAGTTTAAGGCTTATGGATAGGTTTAGGGTTAGGATTAGGTTAGGGTTAGGGTTAGGGTTAGGGTTAGGGTAAGGATTAGGGTTAGGATTAGGTTTAGGGTAAAGGTTAGGGTTAGTGTTAGGGTTAGCATTAAGTTTAGGGTTAGGATTAGGGTAAGGGTAAGGGTTAGGGTTAGGGTTAGGGGTTAGGGTTAGGGTTAGGCTTAGTGTTCCGTTTAGGGTTAAGTTTAGGGTTAGGGTTAGGGTAAGGGTAGGGGTTAGGGTTAGGGAGAGGGTTAGGGGTTAGTATTAGGGTTAGGGTTAGGTTTAGGGTTAGGGTAAGGGTAAGTTTTAGGGTTAGGGTTAGGGTTAATGGTTAGGATTAGGGTTAGGGTTACGGTTAGGGTTATTGTTAGGGCTAGGTCTAGTGTTACGGTTAGGGTTAGGGGTAGGGGTAGGGTTAGGGCTAGGGCTAGGTTTAGGGTTATGGCTAGGGTTAGGGGTAGGTTTAGTGCTTGGGGTAGGTGAAGGGTTAGGTTTAGGTTTAGGGTTAGGATTATGGTTAGGGTTTTAGGGTTAGGGTTTTGGTTACGGTTAAGGTGAGGGATAGGGGTAGGGTTAGCGTTAGGAATAGGGTTAGGGTTAGGGTTAGGGGTAGGGGTAGGGGTATGGGTAGGGGTAGGGGTAGGGGTACGTGTAGGGTTAGGGTTAGGATTAGCGTTAGGGTTAGGGTTACGGGTAGATTAGGGTTAGGGTTAGACTTAGGGTTAGGGCTAGGGCTAGGGTTACACTTAGGGTTAGAGCTATGGCTATGGCTAGGGTTAGGGTTAAGTTTAGGTTTAGGGATAGGGCTAGGTTTAGGGTTAGGGTTAGGGTTATGGGTAGGAGTAGGGTAGGGGTAGGGGTAGGTTTAGGGTTAGGTTTAGGGGTAGGGGTAGGGGTAGAGGTAGGGTAGGGCTAGGTGTAGGGGTAGCGGTAGGTGTAGGGTTAGGGTTAGGGTTTGGTGTAGGGGTAGGGTTAGCGTTAGGGTAAGGGTTAGGGTTAGGGGTAGGTGTAGGGTTAGGGTTAGGGTTACGTTTAGGGGTAGGGTTAGGGTTTGGAGTAGGGTTAGGGTTAGGGTTATGGTTATGGTTAGGGTTGGTGTTAGGGCTAGGGTTAGGTTTAGGGTTAGGGTTAGGTGTAGGGATATGGTTAGGGTTAGGGGTAGGGTTAGGGTTAAGGGTAGCGTTAGGGGAAGTGTTAGGTTTAGGGGTAGGGTTAGGGTAAGGGTTAGGGTTAGGGTTAGGGTTAGGTTTAGGGTAAGGGTAAGGGTTAGGGGTAGGGTTAGGGTTAGGGTTAGGGTTAGGGTTAAGGTTAGAGTTAGGGGTAGGGTTAGGGTTAGGGTTAGGGTTAGGGGTAGGGTTAGGTTTAGGGTTAGGGTTAGGGGTAGCTTTAGGGGTAGGGTTAGGTTTAGGGTTAGGGGTAAGTTTAGGGGTAGGGTTAGGGTTAGGGTGACGGTTAGGGTTAGGATTAGGTGTAGGTGTAGGGTTAGGGTTAGGGTTAGCGGTTCGGGTAGGGGTAGGGGTAGGTGTAGCGTTAGGGTTAGGGTTAGGGTTAGGGATAGGGAACGGTTAGGAGTAGGGTTAGGGATACGGTTACGGTTACGGGGAGGGCTAGGGTTAGGGTTAGGGGTAGCTTTACGGGTAGGGTTATGTTTAGGTTTCGGGGTAAGGTGAGGGGTAGGGTTAGGGTTAGGGTGACGGTTAGGGTTAGGATTAGGGGTAGGTGTAGGGTTAGGGTTAGCGGTACGGGTAGGGGTAGGGGTAGGGGTACGGTTAGGGTTAGGGGTAGGGTTTGGGCTAGCGCTAGGGTTTGGGTTAGGTTTAGGACTAGGGCTTGGGTTAGGGTTAGGGGTAGAGTTAGGGTTAGGGGTAGGGTTAGTGGTAGGGGTAGGTTTAGGGATAGCACTAGGGTTAGTGTTAGGTTTAGGGCTAGGGCTTGGGTTAGGGTCAGGGGTAGAGTTAGGGTTAGGGTTAGGGTTAGGGGTACTGTTAGGGATAGGGTTAGGTTTAGGGGTAGGGGTAGGTTTAGGGGTAGGGTTAGGTTTAGGATTAGTGTTAGGATTAGGGTTAGGGTTAGGGTTAGTGGTAGAGTTAGGGTTAGGGGTAGGAGTAGGGTTAGGGTTAGGGTTAGTTTTAGGGTTAGGGGTAAGGTAAGGGTTATGGTTTGGTGTAGATTTAGGGGTAGGGTTAGGGGTAAGGTTAGGGTTAGGGTTAGGAGTAGGGGTAGGTGTAGGGTTAGGGTTAGTGTTAGGGTTAGGGTTGGTGTTAGGGTTAGTTGTCGGGTTAGGGTTAGGGGTAGGGTTAAGGCTAGGGCTAGGGTTAGAGTTAGGGTTAGCGCTACGGTTAGGTTTAGGGTTAGGGTTACCTTTAGGGATACGGGTAGGGTTAGGTTTAGGATTAGGGTTACGGTTAGGGGTATTGTTAGGGTTAGGGTTATTGATAGGGTTAGGGTTAGGATTAGAGTTAGGGTTAGGTTTACGGTTAGGGGTAGGGTTAGGGTTAGGTTTAGGGTTAGGGGTAGGGTTAGGTTTAGGGTTAGGGTTAGCGTTAGGGGTAGGGTTAGGGTTAGGTTTAGGGTTAGGGTTAGGGTTAAGGTTATAGTTAGGGGTAGGGTTAGGGTTAGGGTTAGGGGTAGGGTTAGGTTTAGGGTTAGGGTTAGGGGTAGCTTTAGGGGTAGGGTTAGGTTTAGGGTTAGGGGTAAGTTTAGGGGTAGGGTTAGGGTTAGGGTGACGGTTAGGGTTAGGATTAGGTGTAGGTGTAGGGTTAGGGTTAGGGTTAGGGAACGGTTAGGAGTAGGGTTAGGGATATGGTTACGGTTACGGGGAGGGCTAGGGTTAGGGTTAGGGGTAATTTTACGGGTAGGGTTATGTTTAGGTTTAGGGGTAAGGTGAGGGGTAGGGTTAGGTTTAGGGTGACGGTTAGGGTTAGGATTAGGGGTAGGTGTAGGGTTAGGGTTAGCGGTATGGGTAGGGGTAGGGGTAGGGGTACGTTTAGGGTTATGGTTAGGGTTTGGGCTAGCGCTAGGGTTTTTGTTAGGTTTAGGACTAGGGCTTGGGTTAGGTTTATTGGTAGAGTTAGGGTTAGGGGTAGGGTTAGTGGTAGGGGTAGGTTTAGGGATAACACTAGGTTTAGTGTTAGGTTTAGGGCTAGGGCTTGGGTTAGGGTCAGGGGTAGAGTTAGGGTTAGGGTTAGGGTTAGGGGTACTGTTAGGGATAGGGTTAGGTTTAGGGGTAGGGGTAGGTTTAGGGGTAGGGGTTGGTTTAGGATTAGGGTTAGGATTAGGGTTAGGGTTAGGGTTAGTGGTAGAGTTAGGGTTAGGGGTAGGAGTAGGGTTAGGGTTAGGGTTAGTTTTAGGGTTAGGGGTAAGGTAAGGGTTAGGGTTTGGTGTAGATTTAGGGGTAGGGTTAGGGGTAAGGTTAGGGTAAGGGTTAGGAGTAGGGGTAGGGGTAGGGTTAGGGTTAGTGTTAGGGTTAGGGTTGGTGTTAGGGTTAGTTGTAGGGTTAGGGTTAGGGGTAGGGTTAAGGCTAGGGCTAGGGTTAGAGTTAGGGTTAGCGCTACGGTTAGGTTTAGGGTTAGGGTTACCTTTACGGATAGGGGTAGGGTTAGGTTTAGGGTTAGGGTTACGGTTAGGGGTATTGTTAGGGTTAGGGTTATTGATAGGGTTAGGGTTAGGATTAGAGTTAGGGTTAGGGTTACGGTTAGGGGTAGGGTTAGGGTTATGTTTAGGGTTAGGGGTAGGGTTAGGTTTAGGGTTAGGGTTAGCGTTAGGGGTAGGGATAGGGTTAGGTTTAGGGGTAGGTGTAGGGGTAGGGGTGGGTGTAGGGTTAGGGTTAGGGTTAGGGTTATGGTTAGCGGCAGGTGTAGGGGCAGATGCAGGGTTAGGGTTAATGTTAGGGGTAGGCGTAGTGGTAGGAGTAGGGGTAGGGGTAGGGTTAGGGTTAGGGTTAGGGCTAGGGCTAGGATTAGGGTTAGGGTTAGAGTTAGGACTAGGGCTAGGGTTAGGGTTAGGGCTAGGGCTAGGGTTAGGGTTAGGTGTAGGGGTAGGGGTAGGGTTAGACGTAGGGGTAGGGGTAGGGTTAGGGTTAGGGGTAGGGTTAAGGGTAGGGGTAGGGGTAGGTTTAGATTTAGGGTTAGGGTTAGGGGTAGGGTTAGGGGTAGGTTTAGGTTTAGGGTTAGGGGTAGGGTTAGGGTTAGGGTTAGGGTTAAGGTTAGGGTTAGGGTTAGGGTTAGGGGTTGGGTTAGGGTTAGGGATAGAGTTAGGCGTAGGGGTGTGGTTAGGTTTAGGTTTAGGGTTAGGGTTAGGGTTAGCGTTAGTTGTAGGATTAGGGTTAGGGTTAGGGTTACTGTTAGGGGTATAGTTAGGGTTAGGGTTAGGGGTAGGGGTAGGGTTAGGTTTAGAGTTAGGGTTAGGGTTACGTATAGGGGTAGGGTTAGGGTTAGGGTTAGGGTTAGGGTTAGTGGCAGGGGTATTGTTAGGGGTAGGGGTAGGGGTAGGGGTAGTGGTAGGTTTAGGATTAGGGTTAGGATTAGGGTGAGGGTTAGGGTTAGGGTTAGGGTTATTGTTAGGGGTAGGGGTAGGGGTAGGGGTAGTGGTAGGTTTAGGATTAGGGTTAGGATTAGGGTGAGGGTTAGGGTTAGGGTTAGGGTTATTTTTAGGGCTAGGGCTAGGGTTAGGGTTAGGGTGAGGGGTAGGGGTTAGGGTTAGGGGTACGGGTAGGGGTAGGGTTAGGGGTAGGGTTAGGGGTAGTAGTAGGTGTAGGGTTAGGGTTAGAATTAAGGTTAGGGTTAGGGTTAGAGGTAGGGTTAGGGTTAGAGGTAGAGTTAGGGGAAGGGTTAGGTTTAGCGGTGGGGTTAGGGTTAGAGTTAGGGTTAGGGTTACGGTTGGGGTAGGTTTAGTGTTAGGGTTAGGGTTAGGGGTAGGGTTAAGGTTAGGGTTAGGGTTAGAGTTAAGTGTAGGGTTAGGGTTAGGGATAGGGTTAGGGTTAGGGATAGGGTTAGGGTTAGGTTAGGGGTAGTGGTAGCGGTAGGGTTTGGGTTAGGGGTAGGGTTAGGTGTAGGGTTAGGGGTAGGTTTAGCATTAGGGTTACATTTAGGGTTAGGGTTAGGGGTAGGGGTAGGGTTAAGGTAAGGGTTAGGGTTTGGGGTAGGTTTAGGGGTAGGTTTAGGGGTAGGGGTAGGGGTAGGGGTAGGGATAGGGGTGGGGTTAGGGTTAGGGGTAGGGTTAGGTTTAGGGTTAGGGTTGGGGTTGAGGTTAGGGTTAGGGGTAGGGTTACGGTTAGGTTTAGGTTTGAGGCTAGGGCTAGGGTTAGGGTTAGGGTTAGCGTTAAGGTTACGGTTAAGTTGTAGGGGTAGGGTTAGGGTTACGGTTAGGGGTATTGTTAGGGTTAGGGTTATTGTTAGGGGTAGGGTTAGGATTAGAGTTAGGGTTAGGGTTACGTTTAGGGGTAGGATTAGGGTTAGGTTTAGGGGTACGTTTAGGGGTAGCGGTGGGTGTAGGGTTAGGGTTACGAGTAGGGTTAGGGTTAGGGCCAGGTGTAGGAGTAGAGGTGGGGTTAGGGTTAGGGTTAGCGGTAGGGGTAGTGGTAGGTGTAGGGGTAGGGTTAGGGTTGGGGTTAGGGCTAGGGTTAGGGTTAGGGGTAGGGGTAGGGGTAGGGGTAGGGTTATTTAGGGTTAGGTTTAGGGGTAGGGTTAGGGGTAGGTTTAGGGTTAGTGTTAGGGGTACCGTTAGGGTTAGGGTTAGGGTTAGGGTTAGCGTTAGGTGTAGGTTTAGGGTTAGGGTTTGGGTTACGGTTAGGGGTATAGTTAGCGTTAGCGTTAGGCTTAGGGTTAGGGTTAGGGTTAGAGTTAGGGTTAGGGTTACCTGTAGGGGTAGGGTTAGGGTTAGGGTTAGGGGTAGGGTTAGGGTTAGGGTTGGGTTAGAGTTAGGGGTAGGGTTAGGGTTAGGGTTAGGGTAAGGGTTATTGGCAGGGGTATTGTTAGGGGTAGGGGTAGGGGTAGGGGTAGGGGTAGGGGTAGGGGTATGTTTAGGATTAGGGTTAGGATTAGGATTAGGGTTAGTGTTAGGGTTAGGGTTATTGGTAGGGCTAGGGCTAGGGTTAGGGTTAGTGGTAGGGGTAGGTTTAGTGGTAGGTGTAGGTTTAGGGGTAGGAATAGGGGTAGGGTAGGGGTAGGTGTAGGGTTAGGGTTAGGATTAGGGTTAGGGTTATGGTTAGGGGTAGAGTTACGGTTAGGGTTAGGCTTAGGGTTAGGGCTAGTGCTAGGGTTACAGTTAATATTAGGGCTATGGCTAGGGCTAGGGTTAGGGTTAAGGTTAGGGTTAGTGCTAGGGCTAGGTTTAGGGTTATGGTTAGGGATAGGCTTAGGGGTAGGGTTAGTGTTAGGGGTAGGGTTAGGGTTAGAGGTAGCGTTAGGGGTAGGTTAGGGTTAGGGTAAGGGTTTGGGTTAGGGTTAGGGCTAGGGGTAGGGTTGGGGTTAGGGCTAGCGTTAGGGGAATGGTTAGGTTTAGGGGTAGGGTTAGGGTTAGAGTTAGGGTTAGGGTTACGGTTAGGGGTAGGGTTAGGGTTAGGGTTAGGTTTATTGGGAGGGTTAGGTTTAGGGTTAGGTTTAGAGTTAAGGGTAGAGTTAGGGTTAGGTTTAGGGTTAGAGTTAGGGGTAGGGTTAGGGTTAGGTTTAGGGTTACGGTTAGGAGTAGGGTTAGATTTAGGGTTAGGTTTACGGTTACGGGTAGGTTTAGGGTTAGGGTTAGGGTTAGGGGTAGCTTTAGGTGTAGGGTTAAGGTTAGGGGTAGGGTTGGGGTAAGGGTGACGATTAGGTTTAGGATTATGCATAGGGGTAGGGTTAGGGTTAGGGTTAGGGATAGTGTTATGGGTAGGGTTAGGGTTAGCGGTAGGGTTAGGGTTAGGGATAGGGTTATGGCTAGGGCTAGGGTTAGGGTTAGGGGTAGGGTTAGGGTTAGGGTTAGGATTAGGGTTAGGATTAGGGGTAGGGTTAGGGTTAGGGTTAGTGTTAGGGTTAGAGTTAGAGGTAGGGTTAGGGTTAGGGTTAGGGTTAGTGGCAGGGGTATTGTTAGCGTTAGGGTAGGGGTAGGGGTAGGTTTAGGATTAGGGATAGGATTGGGGTTAGGGTAAGGGTTAGGGTTATTGTTAGGTCTAGGGCTAAGGTTATGGTTACGGTTAGGGGAGGGGTAAGGTTAGGGTTAGCGTTAGGGTTAGGGTTAGGGGTAGTGTTAGGGGTAGGTTTAGGGTTTGAGTTAGGGGTAGGGTTAGGGTTAGGGTTAGGGCTAGGGCTAGGGTTAGGGTTAGGGCTAGGGTTAGGGTTAGGTTTAGTGCTAGGCTAGGTTAAGGGTTAGGTTTAGGGTTAGGATTAGGATTAGGGTTAGGGTTTTAGGGTTAGGGTTAGGATTAGGGTTAGGGGTAGGGATAGGGGTAGGGTTAGCGTTAGGAGTAGGGTTAGGGTTAGGGTTAGGGTTAGGGGTAGGGTTAGGTGTAGGGGTAGGGTAGGGGTAGGTGTAGGATTAGGGTTAGGATTAGTGTTAGGCTTAGGGTTAGTGGTAGAGTTAGGATTAGGGTTAGGCTTAGGGTTAGGGCTAGGGCTAGGGTTACAGTTAGGGTTAGAGCTATGGCTATGGCTAGGGTTAGGGTTAAATTTAGGGTTAGGGCTAGGGCTAGGTTTAGGGTTAGGGTTAGGGTTAGGGTTAGGTTTATGGGTAGGTGTAGGGGTAGGGGTAGATTTAGGGTTAGGTTTAGGGGTAGGTGTAGGGGTAGGGGTAGGGTTAAGGGTAGGTGTAGGGGTAGCGGTATGTGTAGGGTTAGGGTTAGGGTTAGGGGTAGGGTTAAGGTTAGGGTTAGGGTTAGGGGTAGGTGTAGGGTTAGGGTTAGGGTTAGGTTTAGAGGTAGGGTTAGGATTTGGAGTGGGGTTAGGGTTATGGGTAAGGTTAGGTTTAGGGATATGGTTAGGGTTAGGGTTGGTGTTAGGGCTAGGGTTAGGTTTAGGTTTAGGGTTAGCGTTGGATGTAGGGTTAGGTTTAGGGTTAGGGTTAGGGTTAGGGGTAGGGGTAGGTGTAGGGTTAGGGTTAGGGTTAGGTTTAGAGGCAGGGTTAGGGTTTGGAGTGGGGTTAGGGTTAGGGGTAGGGTTAGGGTTAGGGATATGGTTAGGGTTAGGGTTGGTGTTAGGGCTAGGGTTAGGTTTAGGGTTAGGGTTAGCGTTAGGTGTAGGGTTAGGTTTACGGTTAGGGTTAGGGGTAGAGATAGGGTTAGGGGTAGGGGTAGGGTTAGGGTTAGAGGTAGCGTTAGGGGAATGGTTAGGGTTAAGGTTAGGGGTAGGGTTAGGGTTAGGGGTAGGTTTACTGTTAGGGGTAGCGTTAGGGGAAGGGTTAGGTTTAGGGGTAGGGTTAGGGTTAGAGTTAGGGTTAGGGTTAGGGTTACGGTTAGGAGTAGGGTTAGGGTTAGGGTTAGGGGTAGAGTTAGGGTTAGGTTTAGAGTTAGGATTAGGGTAAGCGTTAGGGGTAGGGTTAGGGTTAGGGTTAGGGTTACGCTTGGGGGTAGGGGTAGGGTTAGGGTTAGAGTTAGGGTTAGGGTTAGGGTTAGGGTTAGGGTTATGGTTACTGTTACGGTTACGGGTAAGGTTAGGCGTAGGGGTAGGAGTAGGGTTAGCTTTAGGGGTAGGGTTAGGATTAGGGTTAGGGGTAAGGTGAGGGGTAGGGTTAGGGTTAGGGTAATGGTTAGGGTTAGGATTAGTGGTAGGTGTAGGGTTAGGGTTAGGGTTAGCGGTACGGGTAGGGGTACGGGTAGGGGTAGGGTTAGGTTAGGGTTAGGGTTAGGGTTTGGACTAGCAGTATGGATAGGGGTAGGGTTAGCGGTAGGGGTAGGGTAGAGTTAGGGTTAGGGTTAGGGTTAGGTTTAGGACTAGGGCTTGGGTTAGGGTTAGGGGTATGGTTAGGGTTAGGGGTAGGTTTAGGGCTAGTGCTAGGGTTAGTGTTAGGTTTAGGGCTAGGGCTTGGGTTAGGGTCAGGGGTAGAGTTAGGGTTAGGGTTAGGGGTACTGTTAGGGATAGGGTTATGGTTAGGGGTAGGGTTAGGGTTAGGGTTAGGATTAGTGGTAGCGGTAGGGTTAGCGTTAGGGGTAGGTGTAGGATTAGGGGTAGGGGTAGGTTTAGGATTAGGGTTAGGATTAGGGTTAGGGTTAGGGTTAGGGGTAGGGCTAGGGTTAGGGTTAGGGTTAGGTTTAGGGTTAGGGGTAAGGTAAGGGTTACGGTTTGGTGTAGGGTTAGCGGTAGGGTTAGGGGTAGGGTTAGGGTTAGGTTTAGGATTAGGGGTAATGGTAGGGATACGGGTAGGGTTAGGGGTAGGGTTAGGGTTAGGGTTAGGGTTGGGATTGGGGTTAGTGTTAGGGGTAGGGTTGGGTTAGGGGTAGGGTTAAGGCTAGGGCTAGGGTTAGGGTTAGGGTTATGGCTACGGTTAGGTTTAGGGTTAGGGTTAACTTTAGGGTTAGTGGTAGGGTTAGGTTTAGGGATAGGGTTACGGTTAGGGGTATTGTTAAGGTTAGGGTTATTGATGGGGGTAGGGTTAGGATTAGAGTTAGGGTTAGGGTTACAGTTAGGGGTAGGGTTAGGGTTAGGGTTAGGGGTAGGTTTAGGGTTAGGTTTAGGCGTAGGTGTAGTGGTAGGGGTGGGTGTAGGGTTAGGGTTAGGGTAGCGGCAGGTGTAGGGGGAGAGGCAGGGTTAGGGTTAGGGTTAGGAGTAGGGGTAGTGGTAGGGGTAGGGGTAGGGTTAGGATTAGGGTTAGGCCTAGGGTTAGGGTTAGCGTTAGGGCTAGGGCTAGGATTAGGCTTAGGGTTAGAGTTAGGACTAAGGCTAGGGTTAGTATTACGGTTAGGGTTAGGGCTAGGGCTAGGGTTAGGGTTAGGGTTAGTGGTAGGGTTAGGGTTAGGGTTCAGGGTAAGGGTAGGGTTAGGCGTAGTGGTAGGGTTAGGGTTAGAGTTAGGGGTATGGGTAGGGGTAGGGGTAGGTTTAGATTTAGGGTTAGGGTTAGGGGTAGGTTTAGGTTTAGTATTAGGGGTAGTGTTAGGGTTAGGGTTAGGGTTAGGGTTAGGGGTAGGGTTAAGGTTAGGGTTAGGGTTAGGGTTAGGGGTTGGGTTAGGGATAGGGATAGGGTTGGGGTAGGAGTGGGGTTAGGGTTAAGGTTAGGTTTAGGGTAAGGGTTAGCGTTAGTTGTAGGATTAGCGTTAGGTTTAGGGTTACGGTTAGGGGTATATTTAGGGTTAGGGCTAGGGGTAGGGATAGGGTTAGGGTTAGAGTTAGGGTTAGTGTTACGTATAGGGGTAGGGTTAGGGTTAGGGTTAGGGTTAGGGGTAGGTTTAGAGTTAAGGGTAGGGTTAGGGTTAGGGTTAGGCTTAGGGTTAGGGGTAGATTTGGGGTTAGGGTTAGGGTTAGGTTTAGGGGTAGGGTTAGCGTTGGCTATAGGGATAGGGTTAGGGTTAGGGTTTCGGTTAGGGGTAGGGTTAGGGTTAGGGGTAGGGTTAGGGTTAGGGGTAGAAGTAGGGTTAGGGTTAGGGTTAGGGCTAGGGCTAGGTCTAGGGTTAGGGTTAGGGTTAGGGTTAGGGTTAGTGGCAGGGGTATTGTTAGGTTTAGGGCTAGGGGTACGGGTAGGGTTATGTTTAGGTTTAGGGATAGGATTAGGGTTAGGGTTAGGGTTATTGTTAGGGCTAGGGCTAGGGTTAGGGTTAGGGTTAGGGGCAAGGGTAGGGTTAGGGTTAGGGTAAGGTTAGGGTTAGGGTAAGAGTTAGGGGTAGGGGTAGGGTTAGGGTTAGGGTTAGTGGCAGGGGTATTGTTTGGGTTAGGGGTTAGGGGAAGGCGTAGGGGTAGGTTTAGGATTAGGGATAGGATTAGGGTTAGGGTTAGGGTTTTTGTTAGGGTTAGGGGTAGGGTTAGGTGTAGGGGTAGGGGTAGGTTTATGGTTAGGGTTAGGGTTAGGTTTAGGTTTAGGTTTAGGGTTAGGGTTAGGGTTAGGGGTAGATTTGGTGTTAGGGTTAGGGTTAGGGTTAGGGGTAGGTTTAGCGTTGGCCTTACGGATAGGTTTATGGTTATTGTTTCGGTTCGGGGTATTGTTAGGGTTAGGATTAGGTTTAGTGGTAGGGTTAGGTTTAGAGTTAGGGTTAGGGTTAGGGATAGTGTTAGGGTTAGAGTTAAGGGTAGGGTTAGGGTTAGGGTTAGGGTTAGGGGTAGGGGTAAGTTTAGGGTTAGGGTTAGGGTTAGAGTTAAGGTTAGGGTTAGGGGTAGATTTGGGGTTAGGTTTAGGGTTAGGTTTAGGGGTAGGGTTAGCATTGGCTGTAGGGATATGGTTAGGGTTAGGGTTTCGGTTAGGGGTATAGTTAGGGTTAGATTTAGGGTTAGTGGTAGGGTTAGGGTTAGAGTTAGGGTTAGGGTTACGTTTAGGGGTAGGTTTAGGGTTAGGGCTAGGGTTAGGGGTAGTGTTAGGGTTAGGGTTAGTGTTAGGGTAAGAGTTAGGGGTAGGGTTAGGGTTAGGGTTAGGGTTAGTGGCAGGGGTATTGTTAGGGTTAGGGGTATGGTAGGGGTGGGGGTAGGTTTAGGATTAGGGATAGGATTAGGGTTAGGGTTACGGTTAGGGTTATTGTTAGGGCTAGGGCTATGGTTAGGGTTAGGGTTAGGGTAAGGGTAGGGTTACGCTTAGGGTTAGGTTAGGGTTAGGGGTAGGGTTAGGGGTAGGTTTAGGTTTTGAGTTAGGGTTAGGGTTAGGGGTATGGTTAGGGGTATGGTAGTTTTAGGGTTAGGGTTAGGGTTAGGGTTAGGGCTAGGGCTAGGTTAGGGTTAGGGCTAGGGTTAGGGTTAGGTTTAGTGCTAGGGCTAGGTTAAGGGTTAGGTTTAGGGTTAGGGTTAGGATTAGGGTTAGGGTTTTAGGGTTAGGGTTCGGGTTATAGTTAGTGTTAGGGTTAGGGTTAGGGTTAGTGGTAGGGGTAGGGTTAGGGGTAGGGGTACGTGTAGGGTTAGGGTTAGGAATAGCGTTAGGGTTAGGGTTAGGGGTAGAGTTAGGTTTAGGGTTAGGTTTAGGGTTAGGGCTAGGGCTAGGGTTACAGTTAGGGTTAGAGCTATGGCTATGGCTATGCTTAGGGTTAAATTTAGGGTTAGGGCTAGGGCTAGGTTTAGGGTTAGGGTTATGGTTATGGGTAGGTGTAGGGGTAGGGGTAGGTTTAGGATTAGGTTTAGGGGTAGGGGTAGGGGTAGGGGTAGGGTTAGGGTTAGGGCTAGTTGTAGGGGTAGCGGTAGGTGTAGGGTTAGGGTTAGGGGTAGGGATAGGGTTAGGGTTAGGGTTAGGGTTAGGGGTAGGTGTAGGGTTAGGGTTAGGGTTGGGTTTAGGGATAGGGATAGGGTTTGGAGTAGGGTTAGGGTTAGGGGTAGGCTTACGGTTAGGGTTATGGTTAGGGTTATGGTTGGG